>NC_133398.1:9805000-9882500 GCF_047511655.1 Castor canadensis | reverse complement strand
ATAGCGATAGTGTATTCTGTAGATATCTAATAAACAGTTTTCTTTTTTCCCCTGGATGTTACCTAGGTTCTTTATTATGGTCTAATTTATAGCCAATGGTGATATTAAATATTGCTTAACTTTTTAGAGTGATCTACCACATTTGAAAATATTGTATTTTGAATAAGAGTAAAACATCGTTCCGAATCATTACATTTACTGATTAAATGCTCACTGATTTTTATCCATCACTGTATTCAGCAATTCAAGAAAGAGTTTACAACAGTAATGCTTCAGTGGATAATATTTGGAATAGAGTAACCATTTTAATGAGGTTCATCGAGAGAGATTCAGCAGGGAGCATTTCAGGTGTATTATGGCTTTTGTCTTGTCATGATGCACGTCTCTATAACATTAGAGAAAAAGCTTCAGAGCTCCACTCATCTCAGTTAATAATAATTATAATAAAAAACCAAACAATAGCCAGAATTCCCACCTTTCTAGTAAAGTCTTGAGCAGAAAGGTAGCACAGGCAGACTGCTTATTTTTTGGAAAGTTGTTAAATAAATACCATTTCTGTGGGTTAAATTTCTATCACATTTTTAACTGTCCCAATATTGATCACCCTACAGTGGAATGAGACTGAAGTCTGGTAGTTATTAGTATAAAGAGGGTCAGCTGCAGAGACTGGTACCGAGCAGAGGCTCTCATGGTAATGATGCTGCTATTTATAGATCCCCATTTCATTAGTTGCAGAGTTTCAAGGAAGAGATTTTCTCTAGGGGAAATGGATACTTGAAGTTCATTTTCTTCCTCACATTAAGGCAGAAACGTGAACAACCTTCAGTATACGACATGCGATTACAGTATTTTTGCAGGGGCAGTTTATTCCCTAAATACATTTGCAATAGTAAATGTTGTAAATTTAAAACATAATAGTGGAATTCAGAAATGCCAGTTGCTATTCTGGCTGAGTGCTACTTTTGCACATTGTTTTATTATCCCTCGACAATTTTTTTCTTGTAAAAATTATTAAATTTTCAGTAACTGCACAGATGATTATAATCATGACCGTATTCTCTTTCTTCTAAGTGCTCTAAGGCCTGCAAAGGATTGCAAGGAGTGCAGCTTCCAAAAAATATAGTCCACCTACAGTGTGTATCTGTATATATTTGTAATGTAGGTAATTATGCTTTCCTTTTTGAATTCTTGACATTTGAGTTATTTTTTTTTCCCTTTAAGAGAATATTTACTTAGTTAGTATTCACTTAATTAGAACTGACTATTTAATGTTTTCTGGGAGGGTATTTATGGTATTTTCTTTGCTATATTTGCATTCCAGAAATTAAGTCCCCCTGCCATTATTCGGCAAGCCTTTCATACATTAGAATGATGAATTGAAAGCAGAAATGGGAAAAAGACTGCAATGCAATGAAAATTTAATCAGCGTCTTCTGCTGCTTTAATAAGGCAAATAATTCTTATTGGCCGCTCTGTTAAGGTTTCTAATATTTAATTCATAACAAACCTTGCATTATTCTGCAGTAGCATCGACAGCTCCACTTTGCTGCCTGCCAACAGGCAACCATAAAAACTTAAAAGCAGATGTAAATGTCTAGAACAAGGAGAATGATTAGATCTAAAGCAGTCAAGAAAATCAACAATATTGTGAAAGAGTTTGATGGATCTCTATATTTAGTGATGTAAAAATGATATTAATTAAATTCTCTTGGAGATTTTTTTTTATTTTTTGACTTGATAACCTTTTACAAAGCATAGTCTTCAGTGCCTGACCAAAGATTCAGAAAGAAAGCAGATGTCAATACAGTGTTTGGTAGTAAGCTTCTTTAAACTGGACACAAACTGTGCTATTTACACTGGAAATATTTGGTTTATATTCCTGTGTATATGAAGTCTCTTCAGTAAATACAGTGCTGAAATTGAGCCAGCAATTCACCGGAATAAAATATTTTATCTTCAGTTAACCTGGTTTGAGAAAAGCAATAGCTTTTGCAGTCTAATTTTTGTTTGAAATGCCCCTTAAAAATTTGTCACAGGATTAAAGGGAATATATGCTTTTATTTCCTAACCTGAATTTAATGATTAGGCAATAGTAGCATTCATCTTTCTGGATTACTCTAGATTATCAGAACCTTTTGTATGAGGTTGTGCTGTTGGGCATTATGTTTAGACCTACAGAAATGAACAAAAAGATACTGTTACCGATTACATGTAAACAGTCTGAATCATTCAAAAGGATGTGGAGAAGAGTATTTCTATAGTGTGAAGCCAGAGAAAATGGCAACCTGCCAAAGCTAGGTGCAAGCTCTTGTTACATGGAAGGGCTGGGCCTGTTCTCATTTCTTCTTGAAATGGCTTAATTGGTGTCAGCACCCCAGGGATAAAGGCCTCTAACACTGAAATCCACACGATTCACCCTGTCTCTGCTCAGTGTAGGGAAACTGGTAACAACTGGTGGTGAATGAGGAGTGAACGGTGCTGTAACAATACTCGATGATGTTTGGGATGACAGAAATTAATACGCACTTGCTTGAAGAAAGCAATGATTAATGGCAGTGAGCGCGGGAATGCCGTCCCTCCTTTTACTCCACTTTGATGGGGATTGAAAAGCAAAAGGTTGTTTTCATTCTCTGCAGAAAGCAGAGGTCACACAGAGTACATTATAGCAATTTTTCCTTTCTGGTTTTTTTATTTCATAAATATTATGATAAGCATAGATTAGATAGTTTTTTTATGAAAGCTTAAAAGGATATTTTATGTCACTTAAACGTTGTTGTTTATGCATAAAGAAATCATACATTCTTCTCTTAACTTGTTAGATCATTTCCCCTCGTGTTAGAGTAATTAGTATAATTAGGAATTAAAAAAGCCCACAAACATGCAGTTGTATGAACGTTGCTACCATGTGATAACTGGACTCAGAAGGGCTTAGGGTAGAGCAGGAATGTTACAGGGGCTTTCTCCTTTCTTCTGCCCCTCCCCCCGGGCTTTTCTCAGTGAATGTTTGACGTAAATATATTTTGCAAGGTACTTGCACTTGTCAGCAGCTTTCTTAGCCATTTGATAAAGATTCTTTATTCTACAAGAAAGCCTGAAATAACAGAACTGTACTTTGGATAATGAATTCTTCATCTGTGGAGAACTTTAAAACAAAGTACAGTGTTGGCATTTTTTTTCTTTTGAGTGAGAAGGCTGATATATCTTTTGGATCCGACAGGAAGACATAAATTAATAGAGTTCTGGAGTTCAGTTTCTCATTAATAATCCATTTTGTCATGGTTCTTGGCATTGTCAGCCTAGTAGCTGGTTCATATTTTGCTAAAGGATAAAAGCAGATTATGTCTTAAGGCACAAAGCAAGAATAAAGAGTTTATGGCCTTTTGGGGGGAACTACATGCTATAAGAAAAATATTGTTTTGCAAAAAGTTTCAATTTTTACTTGGAAATACACTGTACATTTCTCTTAGGTAAAGCTTTTATTTTAAAAGTTGAAATGGTTCTTAGACTCTGAGGATATTATAGTTTTAGATCATTGTTTAGAGTTGCCTTCGCTGAGTGTTTACAAAGATTTGTTTTTCGGGGATAGTTGTGGTAAAGATAAGCCTGTTTTTATATTTTATTTTTAGAACTCTATATTAGGCTATAATTAACAGTTCAAAGACATGCAGAAAGTCACTATTGCTTTCTTTGTACTTGTTATGTCTAGTTATTTTATTGTCCTTGCCTAGTTTCTCAGACATAGGATCCTGATATTACTGTGAAGTCTAGAGAGTTTTTAATCATCTGAAAAAATCCAATCAGTTGGCACAAGTGGTGGTGCATGTCTGTAATCCCAACACTGTAGAGGCCGAGGCAGGAAGATACTGAGTTCAAGGCCAGCCTGGGCTACATAGTGAGAGCTTGTCTCAAACCAACCAACCAACCAAAAAAATCCAATCAATAAAATAAAGCAAAAATAAAAAATAAAATACAACAGCCTTATTTCTAATTTGATAATCTTTTTAACTACTTTTTTAAACAGAGGCTCCAGAAACAGATCATATATAGACTTTGGCCTTAGTCACAGTTTCTCCTAAATGGCATCATTGAAGTTTTTTATATTTGTTTTTTAAATAAGTTAGTGCTTATAAAAATTGAAATGCTATACCCTCCCTGATATCTCATAGTATGATCACTGGCTATCTGAGATCCCACATTTAAGGGCAGGAAACTAGTTGAAGGGAAATGGATATAAGTAATACCAGTTGTTTTGTCTTCCTGGGCTTTAGACTCTTTTAAGTATTTATATTGCAGGTCTCTTACAGGCACACTTTGAGAGATAGGCAACTGAAGAATATGTTCCATATTGAAAACTTGGGTCCAGTTATCCCTACTGTTTTTGTTTGTTCATTTTTAAACTTCCAGGTAACATGGGGTATTCAAAGTCATAAATCTAGAGTTGATTGTTGATGTAATAAGCTTCAAGAAAGAGGACTTTGGGTTATAAGATGGAGTATTAAATTATCCAATGGAGAATATAAGGAGAGATTTCATTTATACTACTTGGAGGGGCTATTCTTATTATAATTAGTAAGTCTTGATGTTTTCTGAGTATTAAAGTTCAATTAGATAAAGTTGGCTAAAGTCAGTACTGATTGTGGTATGCTACAAAGCTCTACTCAGGAATGGAAGGACTCCCTCCTCTTTGCACTGCCCCCACCCAATCATTGAGGGAACTATAAGCTTTTAGAGGGCAGGCACTGTTTTTCTGTCTTATCTTTCTCAGTATTTATATATCTATTTTTAGCATGTAGAATGTACTCAATAAGTTATTTTAAAATAAATACATAAATGTCTTCTCCATGTATTATCTGATATGTATCTGTAGAACACATTAAATATGGTATTACATTCTTCTAATCTTTTCTGTAGAAATTTATCTTAATTATTACAATTACAGTATATATAAGAAAACTGCCATAGCTGCTTACCTAGATGTGAAGTAATTTATATGTAAATTATTTGTAAAAGTAATTTATATGTATTACTACTCCCATTGCTATCATTAATGATAATCTAAAAGGAGAAAATTTTGTGTTGAAAATTGATAACATGCTTAGAGTTGAATATTTACTTTTATAAATTTTATTTTCAAACTAAATGATATAATAAGCAATCCATTTTATAGCTAGAAAATATTTGTATGTTTTCAAATAGATATTTTGTAATATGATTTAAGAGATTTCTCTATAGAGTTGGGAAGGACATTTGTTTTGGCACATTATAGTGAAATCTTAGTAGATTTTGACGAGACATTTTGCTGACATAGAATATTTTGTTCATTTTGACTCTTAAATAAGTTCATCTGTCATAATGATTGATTTATATTCATTTTACACTGTAGAGTTTCATAGTTGAGTTTTCTGTTTATAAGGTACAGAAATCCCTGTTTAAGTTAATGATAAATAATTATCTTCAGAGGTGACAGACTGGTCATGTGTATTTGAATAGTCCAAAGATTAACCGAGAATTAGTAAAATCAAAAAGCACTATGATTCTGAGTTATTTAAATGCATAGTAATTTTGAATTTAGTTTGATCAGGATATCATTTACTTAATTGCTATAGTTTTTGTTGTTTTGAACTTAATTTTAATTATATAACTTGCTTGCACCACAACCTTTGTTAAGCTCTTTTCTTCCTAGTTTGAACTGGTCACTGATCTATTGTTTATTAACTAGAAAGAATGGGAATCCACATTTTATGTTCATTTGCTTTATTAATTATAACCCTTAGGGGAATTTGAAAGAGTCAGAAAAACAAAACTAAATATTTGTAGTGGACAGCCATTGGAATTGTGTCATGGATTTTCTGAGTTTCAGTACTAAAAGCTAGTGCGAGTAACTCACTTTGGATAGTAATTCTGTGGTTTAGTTATATGCCTAAATGTCAGTTGATACTGCTAACTACTTCCTAAGTATTTTGCTTCATGAAAAACATTAAGATATAGAAAGTTCACAACTATTTGGTGGATTTTTTTCCAGTTTTGACCTTATTGTTAAAAAATTATGTTAATTCACATATCTCATTTTTTCCATCTAGTTGTTAATAAGTTTGTCCATTCTGCCATATCCAAGTATCTATACATACAGTACTCCAGAAAGCTGTAGAACAGAGAATTCTTTTTCATTACTGGAGCTTGAACTCAGGGCCTTCACCTTGAGCCACTCTACCAGCCCTATTTTTGTGAACGGTTTACCAAGATACAGGGTCTTGCGAACTGTTTGCCCAGGCTGGCTTCAAACCACAATCCTCCTGGTCTCTGCCTCCTGACTAGCTAGGATTACAGGCGTGAGCCATTGGCTCCTGGCCTTAGAACAGAGTGTTTCAATTTTTATTCTTTTGGTTATAGTTTCTGTGTCAATGTAATGAAACAGTGGATCCACTGCCAACTTCTAAAAAAGTACATCTATTCATAAAACTTTGACTACCAGTTCAAGTTTTTAGAAAATCATAATGGAAAGCCTGGATCTCAGGTTAACAGCAGCTTTGTGGAGGTAGACTTCCTTTTGTTTTTTTGGTGGAACTGGGGTTTGAACTTAGGGTTTCTTGCTTGCAAAGCAGGTGCTCCACTACTTGAGCCATACCTCCAGTCCCTTTTGCTTTGTTTAGGTTGGAGATGGGGGTCTCATGAACTATTTGCTCCAGTTGCCCTTGAACTGCAGTCCTTCTGATCTTAGCCTCCCAAGTAGCTAGGATTATAGCTACTGGCATCTGGCTGGCTTTGTACTTTTTAAATTTAAAAATTTAAATTTTTGGCAGTGTTGGGGTTTGAACCCAGGCCTCGTGCTTGCTAGGTAGGTGTTCTACCACTTGAGCCACTCTGCCAGCCCAGACTTTTATTTTTAAACCATATTTTGTTCCAGTTTGCAACTTCAATCTACTTTGTTCTTGGAAGCCTAATACATTTACTTTCTCATTTTTATACTTGGAACTCAGGGCATTTTGCTTGCTAGGCAAGTGCTTTACCACTTGAACCATGCCCCCAGCTCAAGATTTACTTTCTAACTGATTATCTTCTCATACTCATAACACCATTGATTTCTGAACCTAGAGAATGTTTGACTGTATTGAGGAAAAAGAATCAGAAAATTGGAGTAGAAGAATTACGTGAAAGGAAAGAACAGGCTAGCAAAGAGACTTTGGCTAGTAGGACTGGAGACAAAGGACAGAGGGTTAGAAGAGGGAACTCTGAAATTTGGGACTTGAGTTGTTGAAGGACTCTTTTTTTTTGGCAATTAGTATATGTTTAGTAATAATAATAAAGCTACTGTTGGTTTATATCTTAGGTGGGATGAGCTCCTTGGAGAGGGAATATGTCTTATTGGCAACCCTTCTTGTTCCCTGATGCTATGGGGTTCAGTTTTTGCTGTGTAGTAGAATATCTTTACAATACATGTATTCCTGGTGTATGTAAAATAATTAGGTAATTTGTTGGGTGGAGTCTGTATTTCATATGTTAAACTTTACTGTATGAAGAATTTTGAGGAAGGTAAGTCATCGATTTTTAAACTCCTTGATCCAGGACCTTTGTAGGCTCCTGACAGAATTTTTTGTTTATGTGTGTTTAATATCTAATTAAAACAAAGTTTAAAAGTGTTTTAAGTCAATTATAATTCTAACTGCATTACTTGTTAATATAATTAACATAATTATCAGCTTATTATATGTTATCTGAAAGAACATTTTCTAAAACAAAATAAAGCAAAACAATGTTGGGAAGAGTGACATGGTTTTTCATTTTTGCAAATCTCTTTAATATCAGGCTTAACAGAAGACTTCTGCATTCAGTCCATTTTCATATGATTGATGTATATGAGCAAATATCTGATTCCCATAAATATATAATTGGAAATGGGAAGTTTAATAACCTTTTAAGATCATTGTGTTTATTCTTTGTTGATACTACACTAAAACTTGACAAGTAGTAGTTTCTTGAAGGTTAGTTCAAATGTGGAATCTGAAGCCTATCAGTTAGCTTTTTCTATTTTGTTTCATTAAATTCTTATGGTTTATCGCATACTGTGAAATGTCTTTTCCAATCTTGCATGATTTTGTAACATATCCTAATCATTTGGAAAATATTGGTTCACTGGTTACTCATATTTGCCAATGTTAGCATTTCATTGCACTGCACCAAAATGTTTCATTTGCCAGGTGCCAGTGGCTCACACCTGTAATCCTAGCTACTCAGGAGGATTGTGGTTCGAAGCCAGCCCAGGCAAGTAGTTCTGTGAGACCCTATCTCAAAAAACCCTTCACAAAAATAGGGCTGGTGGAGTGGCTTAAGGTGAAGGTCCTGAGTTCAACCCCCAGTACCACCAAAAAAAAAAAAAAGTTAAATTTTTTAACATTATCATCAAACTTAACAGAAACTTATCAGAAACTTTTAAAAAAATTAAAAAAAAATTGTAGTTCTGGGAATCAAATCAAGGGCCTCATGCATGCTAGGCAACCACTGTACCACCAAGCTCTATACCACTAGCCCCAGCAAAGTTTTGAAGTACTAGGTAAGAGCTGTCACTCTTACAGAAATGGACCCAAGTGTTTCAAAATTCTAATTTTTGCTTAAAAGTTTGTATTTCATCATTGGCACCAAATAGTTAGCAGGCTTTCTTGGTTCCTTTTAAAACATATACCAAAATATCTAAAGTGAAATAATTATAGTTTGTCAGTCATTCTTTTTTTTTTTAAGCAGCTAGTTCAGCTTGTAACTCATAATTGTGCTAGTGCTTTTCCTTATGTTTGATATGCAGCAGACGTGCTTTGTGCAGAATCCCTGTTTTGTCACAGAGAATATTAAAAATATTAAAGGTGTAATTATGTTAATAATCTTTACTGTTTTATCAGGACATTCTGAAGTGAAACTGGCCTTTTTAAAAACTGCAATAAAGAATACACTCAGTACAAGTGGTACCACTGCCTTGCTTCATGCTAAAGCATCAGCTATTTTTCCACCTTTGTTTTGTGCATCATCACACGGTGAAAAAGCTCACTACCTTAGGATTATAAGAATAATTTTGACTTTTTGTATTCCTGGAAGGGTCCTTTGAGAATTGCAAGTCTATGCAGGGCAGGTGCTGTACCACTGAGTTGCATCCCCAGCCTTTGAGAACTGCAAGTCTGTGTAGAATGAAATACGTGTGTAGTATAGTTTACTCTGAAACCATTGTTTTATCTTCTTCTGTTTCACCTGTGTGGAAAGTTTACCTGAAAAGAAATAGGTTTTCAATATGCTGATTCTGAAGGCTACAGAACGGATCTTTGAGTCATTGTTGTGATCCTCTGGGGGTATTTGTTATGTGCCTACATAAGTGATGTTCTGCTGACTATTCTACAATGTTAAAACAGCTTTTGCCTTTATAAAGTGGGCCTTGTAATCAGTTTTGGCTGCACACATAAAAGAGAAAAGGAAAGATCAAACAGTTGTACCTTTGTTGAGTCACAGTTTTCCATGCAGAACTAGTATAAGCTTCCTGGGGTGCCTTGGCAATCACTGAGTGATTACTTACAAGAGGAGTTGAGTTACATTTCTTTTTTTTTTTTTTAATTATTTTTATTTATTATCATTATTTCTTTTTTTGATGGTACTGGGGTTTAAATTCAAGGCTTTGCACTTGCTAGTCTCTTAAGCAATGCCTCTTATCCTTTTTGTTCTGGTTACTGTAGAGATAGGGTCTCTTTTTTTTGCCAAGGACCATCTTGGCTATGATCCCTCTATTTTATGATTCCTGCCATCACTGGGATGATAGGTTTGTACCATCACACCCAGTTTTTTTCTTTTGAGATGGGGTCTTATCTGGAATGGCCTATAACCGTGATCCTCCTGATCTCAGCCTCCCGAGTAATTTGGGATTACAGGCATGCGCCACTGTTCCCAGCTATTTATGTATGTATACATGTATGTTTTATTTAGGATTCGTTAATAGTACAAGTGGGTTTCATGAGAAATTTCCATATATGTATACAGTATATTTTGAGGAAGTTCACACCCCCCTATTATATTCCTTTAGTCCCCCCCACCTCATTCCCTTTTAAAAATAATATTTGGTGGGCTTCTTTTCTTTTTTTCTTTTTGTGGCACTGGGATTGAACTCAGGACTGAGGATTTGCTAGGCAAGCACCCTACCATTTTTTGCTAGGCAAGCACCCTACCATTTGAGTCACACCCCCAGCCCTGGTGGGTTTCTTTATGCTATTTCCATTCATATGTGAGTAATACTTGATTTCCCCTACTCCCTCTATTTTTTCTCCCCCACGCATCGATATCCCCCTAGAGTGTCCTTTTTGTACTTAAGTCCCATTGTTGTTGTTGTTTTTTAAATCATTTTATATCCTGCATGTGAGCAAAAATGTGATATTTGGCTCCTTGAACTTGGCAAATTTCATTCAGTGTAATGACCTGCAGTTCCATCCATTTTCCTGCAAATGGCATAATTTTATTCTTCTTTATGGCTGAGTAATACTCCATCCTGTTTATATACCACATTTTCTTTATCCATTCATCAGTGTTGGGCACCTAGACTGATTCCACCACTTGGCTATTGTGAATAATGCGATAAACAAGAATGTGCAGCTATATCCCTCCTGTATGTTGATTTGCACTTCTTTGGATATATGCCCAGGAGTGGTACAGCAGGGTCATAAGGTTGGTCTATTTTCAGCTTTTTTTTTTTTTTTTTTGGTGGGATTGGGGTTTAAACTCAGGGGCTTGGACTTGCAAAGCACATGCTCCAGCACTTGAGCCACACCCCCAGTCCATTTTGCTGTGGTTATTTTGGAGAATGGGGTCTCGTGAACTATTTGCCTGGGTTCGTCTAGAGCTGAGATCCTCTTCATTTCAGTCTCCCAAGTAGGTAGGAGTACAGAGTGACCTATGAGGGCATAGCTGTTTTTAGCTTTTTGATGTACCTCCATATTGATTTCCATATGGCTAGACTAATTTACATTCCCACCAGCAGTGTATGAGGGCTCCTTTGTGCTGGGCTAAAATTTCTGAGGTTTCATTTGGCTGTAATATTCTGTGATTCACTGATTTTTCATTTACTGTGTGAATTGATTACTAATAACTTAAATTTTTTATGAAACCATTTATTCAACTAAATTTGTTCTAGAAGCCGAATTGATTAGGTATGGCTTGTGATTATTGTCATCATATAGGTTAAGCATCAAGTTTTTGTAGTGTTGAACAATGAAATTTATAGAAGGGGAAGTGGGTGGAACTTGTAAATGAAGAAGCCTTGCAAGAGCAAGTGGATTTTATGTGTTAGGTAGTGGGAGAAGCATGTTGCAGGATTTTTAACTTACCTCTGAAGGTCAGAGTCTTCTACCAGAATATCAGAGGAGTAAAATTTGATTTCAGAAATAACATTAAGATTTCCAAGTTGGAGAATCGCCCGCGATAGGCTCTGATATTGCCGTGTATAGTAGAACTACTGAAAAAGAAATCTCCAAAGTAAAGAGCGGATCAGGACATAAAAAATGTTGATAAGAATCTCTTAGCTCTGGTAATTAGATTTTGACCAGAGAGCTGTAATTTGTTTTTGAAGGACAAAAGTTTTAGTCTTTGGAAAATATTTATTTTCACTTTTTAATGAAAACTTAATCAGTATATTTTATAATCTTTCTGACGTTCTAAAAGAAGAGGTACTTTTCAATAAGGAAAAAAATGACCTCCAAATCCAAGCTTTTACTAGTTCAGCACAGTGTCAAAGCCCTTTTTTCGTTTTTAAAATTCTAGTGAGAGGAATTGGGTGAATCCTCAAAAGGTGCTGTTTAAATCCTTGAAAAGGAGAGAGGGCTTCTGTGATACAATTTTGTGTTTAGGCAAATCAAGCGGGAGGTGGGAAAGCTGCCATTGTGGCAATATTTAAGGAAAAAAGACTCCAGAGACTATGTGTTTGGAAATATTTGACAACATCAGCAACATCAACTACTGACAAAAAATGAACCACCTCTTTGGCAAATCTTTCATGGTTGTGCCAAGTAAAGCAGCTTCATTGGAACATTTTCATAAACTATCATCAGTTATGCAGCAGCAGCTTCACAAATCAGAAATGATATCTTCAGGCGCTGCTGTCAAGTGTTATTCAAATAATACCAGCCTCACATTTGAATAACAGCAGACATTTTGAATTAATTAATCAGATGAGATAGTCTAGGCCTTTTCTCATTAGTCTCTGGGTCAGGCTTGGGAAGATATATGTGTTGGTGATGATATACTTGTCTTTAATCGTGATTTATGAAGGTTTAGGATTGTGTGTGATTTGTCAAAGGTTCTGGGAAAAGGCTGGTGCATATTTCATTACCTAATCTGAGATTGATTTTTTGATGCTAAGAGATATCATGCTATTGTTCAAATGTGTGGGAAGCACAGGTAGACACAACATCTCAGGCTTTTTACTGGCTTATCTTTGCAACTGTCAACCAATGCTGTAAACTCTAACTGCTTGTAGTTAACAATTCCTGTTTTAATTATAGGCAGATTTTTTTTTTTATTCTGTCTGAGGGGAGAAGTTTCAATGGTTATTTAGCTAAAATGCATACTAAAACATTATAGCTATGACCTAGTATGAATCATGAACAAAGTTGGTAAGTTTCATGGGTTGGTCATGGTGAAAATATAAAGTTTCATGGTTTGTCAAAAATTAATAGAAAAATCCCATTAAAATGGTTCAAATAATAGAAAACAGCAAGAAAGTTTACTCTCTTTGTATGTTATCTTCCCTCTCAGAACTAACTAATTGTAGCAAAACTGAGATGTAAAATCATATTTTTGTCTGTCATTCAGACATTAATGACCTATTAAATGAAATAATTTATATGAAAATATTTAGTACAGTATCTGGTATGTATTAGGTACTGAATATTTGCTAATTTTCTTTTCTATTTTTCTGTATACTTTCTTCCTTTTTCTATTTGATGTGTAATGCTCTGCTAGCATTGCTTAGCTTTTACATTCTTAAGTTTTTACTCCTGTTGGGTTTTAATTCCTTGAGGGATTTTTTTTATTTGAGGAGAGAAGTGCAAGGGTGAGAAGCTGTCATCTCAGCAGACTGGACAACCAAGGGGACCCTAGTGTGTTGCATCTGCTTGCATAACATGTTATGGAAGGGACAGGTAGTGAGTACATGAGAAATTGAGTATTAACCTCTTCGTATTTGGGAAGCATGCACTGCCTAATTTAAAGTGGATCTTTCTGTATCATCTGCCTCCTGAGGGCAGTTAGATGTCTATAAGTGGAGTGTTTTTCATTCTACTCTCAGGCAAACTAAAATGCATGTTACGTGATGTATTAAGAAATAATGTGACTTTCAATCTTGTCATATAAACTTAAAGATTACGTTTGTTTCCACTTTTAGACAGCTGATTGACAGGTATTATGTTATTGGGGTGAGTAGGCTATTAATAACCATTAGTTCTTTTTCACTTCTATGTTTTGGGAACTGGATTAGTACTCCTAAAGTAATTCTTGGCATATCTTAACACAATTAGAGGCAGACAGTTCTAACTGATGTTCACTTTGGGGAAGGGAGTTTATAAATAATAAGATGTGTTGATATTTGGGGAGAGATAGTAGTTAAGAGTAGTTTGAGAGGCAGCTTGATGTTGTATAAAAATACTAATTTTTGAATTCAGTAGATCTTGGTCCCACTCTGAACTGCTGCTTAGTTGATTTGTAACCTTGGCAAGTTTTCTAATTCTTCCTGAGCCATAGTTTTCTTTTCCCTAAAGTGAGGCCATTAATGTATACCTTTCAGGGTTGTGGTGAAGATTGAAGGGAATGTGTGCAATACCTAATGAGCTGCCTATATATAATAGTGCATAATAAAATTGCACCTATTGTTATTTTATTTGTCCATTTCTTCAAGAAACATATTGAGGACTTGCTGTATGTCAGTGACACAAGTAAGACATCAGAGACACAAAACAAATGCTTTCTGTTGCAAAATAGGTAATGTATTGGAGAAATGCAAGTTGATTATTAGCAAGTGAGAAGAGGCAGGAGATGAGACAGGCAGGGACCACATCATTGAAGCTTTAATTCTGTTGAGGAAGTAGAGTCTTTAATCTGTGCTTTTTAAGGAAATTGCCATGTGTGCAAGCAAGGGAATGAGATGATCAGAATTTTTCCATAGTTCACTTTGAAAACTGCTGGAAGGAATATACTAGTTAGGAGATAGGAATTAAAAAGAAAGAACGGTGGTTTAAATAAAACTAAAAAAATGAGAAAGATTAGATGATTGATTAGACTATTTTTGTCTTCATTCACTTGGTGTACTTCTATGTATCCTTCAGATTCTAGCTTGATGGTCTTTCAGAAAGCGTTTTTGATCCCTTAGTGCTAGTTACCTATCTTATGTGTAAGTAGCATCCTGTTTTTCTCTCTTTGTTATTGTGCTCATGGCAGTGTGTTTAAATTGTGTATTTAAGTTTCTTTTGTCTCCAGTAAATCATGAACTTCATTAAGGCAGAGATACTGTGTCTTGATCACTGTTTTACCCCTTTCACCTAGTGGGAAGTAGTCAGTGTCTTGTGGAATTGAATGTAGTGTGTGAGAGAGGAGGAGAAAACAGAGTGCTGGTTAGTTTCTAGTGAAGGTGATGAGGTTAATGACTTGTTATCACCTGTGAGAGCCGGTGGCATGGACTTGCAGTCACAGGGGAGTGTTCATCGTTTCTAACTGGACGATGACACATTCCTTGTCCTGAATGTCTGTGCCATTTGGATTCACCAGTGTGTATGTGTCATGCATTCTTTTTTTATGTTTAAGTAAAATTCGTGTAGCATAAAATTAACCATTTTGAAGTGTGCCATTCATTGTCATTTAATACAGTCACAATGTTGTGCAGCCTTTGTTTCTTTCTAGCTCCAAAGCATTTTCATCACCTCGACGGAAACTCCTATTCCTATTACTAAGCAGTGGCTATTCTTCCCCCATTCTCTGCCAACTACCAATGTGATTCCCATCTCTATGAATTTAATTATTCTGGATATCTCATATAAATGGAATCATACAATATGTGGTCTTTTGTGGCTGGCTTCTTTCAATTAACATAGCATTTTAAAGGTTCTTCCATGCTATAGCATGTATCAATATTTCATTTATTTTTATGGCTGAATAATATTCTATTGTATGGGTATGATACAGTTTAGTTAGTGAAAAATTGTGTTGTTTCCATTTCTTGGTTATTATGAATAGTGTTGTATGGACATCATGCATAAGCATTTGTTCAGTTATGTGTTTTCAATTCTTTGGTGTATATATATAGATACTGATGAGTGAAATTGCTGGATTATGTATATATATAGATACCGACGAGTAAAATTGCTGGATTATGTGTTTTTTTTTTTGGTGCTTGAAATTGAACCCAAGGTTTTGTACCTACAAGGCAAGCAGTTTACCACCGAACCACTTCCCTAACCCCTGTATTTTAAGGAAATGCCAGACTATTTTTTGCAGTGGTTATATCATTTTATATTCTTACAGCAGTGTATAGGGTTCCAGTTTCTCACCAACACTTGTTATTTTCTGATTCTTAAATTGTAGCCATCCTATGGTGTGAAATGGTTTTAATTTGCATTCCCCCCCCTTTTTTTTTGGAGGCAGGGTCTCCTGTGTAGCCTAAGCTGCCTGAGAACTCAATATGTAACTCAGACTGGCCTCAACTCATGATCCTCTTGCCTCGGCCTCCCTAGTGCTGGGATTAGAGGTATGTACTGTCATGCCTAGCTTCCACTTTTTAATTGAGCCATTTGTCTTTGTTTTGAGTTGTTAGGGTTTTCATTATTCTGGATACTAAGATAAATGATTTTCAGATATTTTCTTCTGTAGGTCATTTCACTTTCTTGAAATGTCCTCTTATGCACAAAAGTTTTTAATGTTGATGAAGCCCAGTTTATCAATTTCTTCTTTTAATTAATTATTTTTTTTGGACTGTACTGGGGTTTGAACTCAGGGCCTTGTACTTGCTAGGCAGTCACTTCACCACTTGAGCCACATCCCCAGCCCTTTTGTCTTTTAGTTACTTTTCAGATAGGGTCTTGCTTTTGCCTGGGGCTGGCCTGGGACCACCATCCTCTGACCTGTGCTTCCCACATAGCTGGAATTACAAGTGTGTACCACCACACCTGGCTTGTTTGTTGATATGATGGAGGGTCTTGCTAATTTTTTGTCTGGGCTGGTTTCCTACCGTATTCCTCTGGGATATCTATCTCATGAGGGCTGGGAGTGTGTACCACCATACCTGGCCCTTTCTTTTCCTCTTTTGTTCATTGTGATTTTGGTGTCATAGCTAAGAATCCATTGCCAAATCCAAGGTCATAAAGACCCCTAGTTAAAAAAAAAAAGTTTCGTAGTTTTAGCTTTCATATTTAGATGGTTAATCCATTTGAGTTAATGTTTTTGTATATGGTGTAAGATAAGGGGCCAACCTTATTCTTTTGGATATGAATATCTAGGTGACTCAGCATCATTTGTTTAAGATACTCTTCTTTCTCCACTAAATGGTCATGGTACTTTTGTTGAAAATAAATTGGCTATAGCTGTATGAATTTTTTTTTTCCTAGATTGTCAATTCTATCCATTGATCCATAGGTCTATTCTTATTCTTCCACTCAATTCTTTTGATTACTCTAGCTTTATAGTACATTTTAAAATCATAGTGCAGGTCCTTTAACTTTGTTCTTTTTCAAGATTGTTTTAGATATGTGAGGCTCCTTTCAATTCCATATGGATTTGGGAATTTGTTTTTTCCTAAAAATTAAGATAACCTTGAATTTGTACATTGCCTTCTTAACAATATTAAATCCCCCAACCCACAAACTTTGGATGTATTGCCATTTGTTTAAGTCTTTTTTTGAGGCAGGATCTTAGTACATAGACTAGGCTGGCCTCAGACTCACTATCTTCCTGCCTCAGTCTCCCATGTAGCTGGGATTATATGCCTGACTGTTGAGGTTTTTTTGCATCTACATTTGTAGGAGATATTGGTCTGTGGTAACTTTCGCTTTGTTATCTTAATAGTACATTCTTCACAGAATAAATTAGAAGTATTTCTTCCTCTTCTGTTTTTTTGAAGAGTTTGAGGATTGGTGTTGATTCTTTAGATATGTGGTAGGATTCACTAGAGAAGCTATCTGATCCTGTGCTTTTCTTTTTTGGAAGAGTTGTTTGGATTACTAATGCAATCTCTTCCTTTTTTTATAGATCTGCTTAGATTTAAAAAAAATTATTTCTTATTGAGTTTGTCCAGATAATTTGTGTGCTTCAAGGAATTTCCCATTTCTTCCAGGTGGTTGCTGTACAGTTGTCCATAGTATTGTTTTATAATCTTTTTGGTTTCTGTTAGATTGGTAGTAATATTCCTCACTTTCATCTCCTCTCCCCTTCCTTCTTCTCCCCTTCCCTCTTCTGTTTTCTCCTTTCCTCCACTCAAGTGATCCTCTGTCCAGCCTCCCAATTATATGTTGCTACAGGCATGTGCCCCCATTCCCAGCTTCTTTTTATATATTTGAACAAATTAAAGAATTATCTTTGACAAAGGAGCTAAAAATATACGATGGAGAAATAGCAGCCTCTTCAACAAAAACTGCTGGGAAAACTGGTTAGCAGTCTGCAAAAAACTGAAACTAGATCCATGTATATCACCCTATACCAAGATTAACTCAAAATGGATCAAGGATCTTAATATCAGACCCCAAACTCTTAAGTTGATACAAGAAAGAGTAGGAAATACTCTGGAGTTAGTAGGTATAGGTAAGAACTTTCTCAATGAAACCCCAGCAGCACAGCAACTAAGAGATAGCATAGATAAATGGGACCTCATAAAACTAAAAAGCTTCTGTTCATCAAAAGAAATGGTCTCTAAACTGAAGAGAACACCCACAGAGTGGGAGAAAATATTTGCCAATTATACATCAGACAAAGGACTGATAACCAGAATATACAGGGAACTTAAACAACTAAATTCTCCCAAAACTAATGAACCAATAAAGAAATGGGCATGTGAACTAAACAGAACTTTCTCAAAAGAAGAAATTCAAATGGCCAGAAAACACATGAAAAAATGCTCACCATCTCTAGCAATAAAGGAAATGCATATTAAAACCACACTAAGATTCCACCTCACCCCTGTTAGAATAGCCATCATCAGCAACACCACCAACAACAGGTGTTGGCGAGGATGCGGGGAAAAAGGAACCCTCTTACACTGTTGGTGGGAATGTAGACTAGTACAACCACTCTGGAAAAAAATTTGGAGGCTACTTAAAAAGCTGGACATCGATCTACCATTTGATCCAGCAATACCACTCTTGGGGATATACCCAAAAGACTGTTACTCCAGAGGCACCTGCACATCCATGTTTATTGCGGCACTATTCACAATAGCCAAGTTATGGAAACAGCCAAGATGCCCCAGCACTGACGAATGGATTAAGAAAATGTGGTATCTATACACAATGGAATTTTATGCAGCCATGAAGAAGAACGAAATGTTATCATTCGCTGGTAAATGGATGGAATTGGAGAACATCATTCTGAGTGAGGTTAGCCTGGCTCAAAAGACCAAAAATCATATGTTCTCCCTCATATGTGGACATTAGATCAAGGGCAAACACAACAAGGGGATTGGACTATGAGCACATGATAAAAGCGAGAGCACACAAGGGAGGGGTGAGGATAGGTAAGACACCTAAAAAACTAGCTAGCATTTGTTGCCCTTAATGCAGAGAAACTAAAGCAGATACCTTAAAGCAACTGAGGCCAATAGGAAAAGGGGACCAGGAACTAGAGAAAAGGTTAGATCAAAAAGAATTAACCTAGAAGGTAACACCCACGCACAGGAAATCAATGTGAGTCAATGCCCTGTATAGCTATCCTTATCTCAACCAGCAAAACCCCTTGTTCCTTCCTATTATTGCTTATACTCTCTCTACAACAAAATTAGAGATAAGGGCAAAATAGTTTCTGCTGGGTATTGAGGGGGGGAGCGGGAGGGGGTGGAGTGGGTGGTAAGGGAGGGGGTGGGGGCAGGGGGGAGAAATGAACCAAGCCTTGTATGCACATATGAATAATAAAAGAAAAATGAAAAAAAAAAAAGGATAATTTTACCAGCTGTAGAATTCTTAGTGGACAAGTTTGTTTTTTTTTTCCTTTTAGTACTTTATGTCATCCCAAAGCCTTCTTGCTATCATGCTTTCTATTGAGAGTTTGACTGTTAATCTTACTGAGAATTCCTTGTTTCTGATGAGTTGCTTGTCTTTTACTGCTTTAAAGATTGCTTTTCAAAAGTTTGATTATATTGTGTCTCTGTGTGGATCTCTTTGTGTTTATCCTTCGTGTGTATGTATGCATACAATACGAACCCAGGGCCTCATGCAGGCTAGACAAGCCCTCAACTAGTGTTTTGGCAGAGATTTCCTTGAACACCAGGAGCTGAAATACAAAAAGAAAATAGAAAAGAAAGCTTTTGTAAACCTTTTTCTATTTTTCAGAGTTCTGGGACAGTTTTTGCTTGATTATTTTAATTATTGTGGAAGAACTGGCCCTGGGTGCTACTTACTCCATTTTCTGCTAATGTTATTTATTTATTTATTTTTTGGTGGGACTGGGGTTTGAACTCAGGGCCTCATACTTGCTAGGCACATGCTCAGCCACTTGAGCCACTTCTCCAGCTGCTGATATTATGCTTGATAGGGAGGAGGTCAGTTTTGAATATGTTGAGTTCAAGGTACCTGAGGAAGGCCTGGGAATACATGATAGAGATAGTTAGATTTAAGAGTCTGAATCTTTCTTTCTCATGAAAGAGACCAGAACTACAGATACAGATCAGGAAAAATGTCAGGG
This sequence comes from Castor canadensis, assembly GCF_047511655.1. Lineage (NCBI taxonomy): Eukaryota > Metazoa > Chordata > Mammalia > Rodentia > Castoridae > Castor > Castor canadensis. Next base: position 9,862,614 of record NC_133398.1, on the reverse strand, counting down.
TGTTTAAGATCATCAGAGAGAATTCTAGAAATACTGTCATCAAGGAGGCCACAGTAGAGGCAAAGTATAAACCAGGAGCTTGTGGTAGAGTGAAAACTAAGAAGGTGGAGTTTCAAAGAGAGGAGAGTGATTTCCATCACTGTAAAATGAAAGTGATGTACTCATCCTTATCATAAATTGCTTTCATAGAATGATAGCATTTGAGTGAGAAAAGGAAAAGAATTGGGTGGTAATTAGAAGGTGATACAAGATAAAAGTTGTTTTTTTTTAAATTTTTATTGGTGAGACTGGTGTTTGAATTCAGGGCTTCACGCTTGTGAAAGATTTTCTTTTTTATGTTGATAAAAGATTTGAAGAAGTTTGGGTTCAGGTAAGACCTCTGAGAAGACTAAGTAGAATAGGGATAAAAGGTAGAGCAGGGTTTGGAGGAACAGAGTTAAGGGAACAGAGTTGGCTTTCAGTGGATGGTGGAACATTATCTTTTTAAATTTTTTAAAAAATGACACAAGATTTGTATGCATCATATTTAAAGGATACAATATGAGAATTTGGTACATGTATATAATGCATAATGGTCAAACCAGGTAATTAGAATTTTCATCTGAAACATTTATCATTTCTATGTGTTGGGAACCTTCATACTCTTCTAGTTATTTTGAAATATACCATAAATTGTTTTACACTGTAGTTACCCAACTGTACCACATTACCTTTTTTAAGATTGGAGATAAGGCGACCAATGGGTAAGGATGTAGAGAAGTTTGTAAGTGGAAATTAGAAAACAGGAGGATCCAAATCATTAAATATTCCTTTAAACAAATAGAACAGTGGGAAAGTACTGTATGGATTAACTCCCTTTGATGAATAGGAAAGATCACTTGTTGATTAAGAGTTAGGCTAGGCGGGGTGCCTGTGGCTCATACCTGTAATCCTACCTATCGGGAGGCAGAGATCAAGAGGTTCTCCGTTTGAAGCCTGTCCAGGGAAATAGTTCCTGATATCTCGAAAATACCCAATGCAAAAAGGACTGGCAAAGTGGCTCAAATGGTAGAGCGACTGCCTGCAATTGTGAGGCCCTGAGTTCAAACTCCAGTACTACCACACAAAAAAAGAGGTTGTGGTGAAGTAGAGTTTGAAAGGAATGATGAAGTCCTAGAATAATCACTGAAGAGAATGAAAGAGTTGGTCAGAGATAAGGAAAATGATTGTTAGATTGAGAATTCAAGTGAGGTTGGAGGCTGAACTTGATATGGCACTAGCATGACTAGTTGTGATTTCTCCAGCACGTTTACATTAAGTACTTTGGTCTACATTGATTGTGTGTGCTTGGGGTTTGTTTAGCAGCTGAGAGAAAGGGGTGGGGGGTTAAATGGATTATAAGGCTTTTTTGCAAGAATAGTTAAAATGTTCTACCATATAATCCATGTAGACAGGTGAGAAAAATAAGGGAGTAGCTAATGAAAAGAAAATGGAAGAATTTGAGGATTGTTTGTCTCAATTAGATTGAGAACAGATAGAGTGGGAGAAAGAGGATTGGTAGAATAAGAAACTGATCATAAAATGAGATACTTGAATTTCATTTCGGAAGTGAAGCAATTCCAGGTGATAGATGATAAAGCTTAGGATGTCACCCTGGGAAGTGTTTTGTCAAAGTGAAATAGAGCTAAAGGTCATTGGTTTTTTGTTTGTTTGTTTTGTTTTGTTTTTGTTTTTTGGCATGGTACTGGAATTTGAACTTAAGGTCTTGTCCTTGCTAGGGTCTTACCACAAGAGCCATACTTTCAGTCCAAGGTCATTGATTTTTAAGAAGGTTGGAGAATTCAAGGCTAGGATATTGGCTGAATTTCATATATGCTTCCTGAAGCCAGACTAATGGAATGACTTGAAATGGAATGTTGTGTTTTGGCAACATTTTTAATGACTGTAGGTGATTCTTAATACTATTTAATGACCAAGAATGGATGCTGCCTTGCCACCTAATATTCTTAGATAATTAATTGTTTCCAGTAGAGATCTAGCTATGTAGTCAGTTTGTTTAGAAATAAGCAGATACTAAGTTAGGAATGAAATGCATATAAGCACTACTCATACATTAATTTATTCTGCAAGCATATACTAAATGCTTATTCTTAGCCTTGAAGTTGTCACAGCTTAGGGGAGGGGAGGGAGACGACTTCTAAGCAGATAATTGATGTAACATACAGAGTGTGACAGTAATCATCTCATGGGGGATAACACCCCTCAGCCCACTGGGGCGAACAGAACTTCTGCTTATGTTTATCTGTTTCATTGTATGTATTTTATATTTTTGAATTCAGAAGATTTCACGCAACATAACGTTACATAAACATGAACACTCATGTAACATGGTATTTAGTTTAAGAAGTAAAATGTTACAGATACAATTGAAAGCTTGCTATGTATCCTTTCCTAATCTTAATTTCTTTTCCTTTTTTCTTCATCTCACACTGAATTTATTGTTCATAGTTCCCATGAATGTTTTGTTCATATTGTATATTTTGAGTCTTATAACATTGTTTCATACTGTTCTTACTGTGATTTGTCTTTTTCCAAAGATTTTAAGATTTTCCAATATTGGTATATTTAGTTCAAGTTGAATTACTTTTTTTCTGCTGCATACAGTATTTCATTGTTTAGCTATTCTGTAGTTTCTTTTTTTATTCTTGTGATAGTGGCTAGATTGCTCCAGTTTTTCCTATTTTAAGATTTTGTAATAAATGTTCTTACACACATTTTTTTTTCTCCATGCTGTGGTTCACATCCAGGACCTTGTGTATGCTGAGCAAGAGTTCTACCACTGAGCTACATCTGCAGTTGCCTACATCTTTTTGTGCCCAGTTAGCCATTATCTTAAAAGAAACACCCCTAAGGGGTTGGTGAAATGGCTCAGGTTGGTGGTGTGCCTACCACATGTGAGGCCCAGAGTTTAAACCTGAGTACCACCAAAAAAAAAAAAAAAAAGAAAAGAAAAAAGTCGCCCCTAAACATAGCAGTTTAAAACAGCAAGCAGTATCATTTCATAGTTTTTGTGGGCTAAGTGTATTTACTTGGGTGCCTCCATGTTGAGTTTCCACCAGAATATCATCAAGTGCCAGGGGGCTTCAGTTATTTCAAGGTTTACTTAGGGGAGGATTTTCCTCCCTGCGCGCTCATCTGCTTCCTAGTAAGCCTTGGGTCCTCACTGGCTGATTGCCAGAGACATTCACTCTTTCCTACAGCTTACAGCATGGCAGTTGGCTTCCCTCAGAGTGAATGAGCAAGTGATCAAGTGAGGAACCCAAGGTGGAAGCTGGAGTGTTTTTGTAACCTAATCTTGGAATCTCATTACTTCTGCCATATTTTGTTTGGTAGAATTGAGACATTAAATCCAGTCCTTACTCAAGGGGAGGGGATTACATAAGGTTATGACTAGCAGGACAGGATTATTCAGAGGCCTTCTTAGAGGCTGTCTACCAGCCTCTAAACTTTGGGTGATGAGGTATCCATCATCCACTTTACTAGATGTGAAATCTCTTCCTATGATGGCTGTTCTTATGTATACTTTGCTAAAAAGTAAGATAAGCTTGACTAATGTTTAAGATAGGAATTGATGCTGGTGACCTATGTGTTAGAGGCTTATTTATAAAGAGCATTAAGAATAGTTGAAGTTCTAGGTTTGTTTCCATATATCTGCACTTTGTATGCCTGGCTGGGAGTATTTGTACATTATTTTACCTAAATTTAACTGAACTCATGCTTATGAAGTTGACAGGTTATCTTAAGATATCTAAGGAAAAACATGGGTAAAATGGAGAAATAATACAAGTGAATAATAAAAAATGAGATTTGATTTCTTTTGGTGTAAGAACTTAGCTGTATGTGAGGAAGAATAATGATCTATGTCTGATTGAAAGTCAGACAAAATATTAAAATTACAGAAACCATTTTAGTAATTATGTGTTTATAATTGCTTTTAAATTTTATAATTTACTACCTTTGTTAATAAACCTCACCATTGTATATTGTGACTAAGATATTAGCTAATAATAGTAATACATGTACTGTATATGTTTGTATCTGTGTAGTCATACATAAAGGTTACACATTTAAATATATGTATGTTTAATATATGTTATTTGTATAATGTATATGGCTATACATAATCAAGTTTGTAGACTCTTCTGCTAGAACCTTAGAGGTACGAAAAGAATACCACGGGAGAAAGGAGGGAGCAACTGACAGTCTAGGGAAGGACTTCATGGAGCTCGCAACTTTCGAGCTGGGTCACAGAGGACAAATACCAGTCCAGATGGTAAGAGGGCATTTTTGGTAGAGGTAGTAGCATTTGCAAAGGAATACATCCTTCTGGGTATGTGTATGGCTTTTTAAAGAATGATAATAAAACTTTCCTAGGTGGAATGAGAATGGAGATATAGGAGGTGGCCAGAATGTAAGCTCCATAATACTGTTAGTGGAGACCAATTAAGTAGGAATTTGGCATGATTCCCTAGAATCAGGGAGTCCCTTAGTTCATGACTGGAAACTGGCTAGTTTGTCCCTAGAGTGTTACCCTTTAGATGGAGGCTTCTAAAGCCAGCCCAGCTTATATCTCCACATTAAGGAGCAGTGTTTCCCATTGAGAATTTCAGGTCATTGTTTTGTTTTTTCATAAACTAAAAATTGAGTGTGTCAATTTTATTTTTGTTATTATTTAAATAGTTTTATTGAGATATACTTCATTTGCAATAAACTTCACGTTTAAAATTTATAATTTGATACATTTTGACAAGTATATACCTGTAATGACATTACTACAGTGAAGATAATGAACACATCCATCAGCCCTGAAGTTTCTTTGTGCCCTTTGGATGAATTTTAAAGCCATAATACATTATGTTAGGGCTACTGGAGTAGCTCAAGTGGTGGTACACCTTCTTAGCAAGCATGAGGCCCTGAGTTCAACCCCCAGTACCACCAAAAAAAAATTAGTGAACACATTTCAAAAAGCTATAAAGATTTAAAAACATACATGAAATTAGAAAGAATAGTATTACAAACTTCCATGTGTCTGATCACATGTAAATGTGTGCATTTTAATCTTATCACTATTTTCGCTTCCTTACGTGGATAATGTTTTTATTTTTTCAAAAGACTGATTATGTGCATTCTTCATTTTACAAATGAGGAAATTAAAATGTAGAGAAATTTAACCACTGGAAAAAATGTTTAAATTGTAAGAATGTGGGAGTTGGTGGGGGAGAAGAATCCTTATTTTTTACTCCTGTTTGCTAGACCCTTGCTACTCACAGTGTGCTTATCCACTGACTGGTAGCATAGCTGTCACCTGGGAGATTATTACAATAGATTCTCATGCCCTACCCCAGACCTACTAAATCAGAACTCGTATTCTAGTAAGATTCTCAGATAATCATACACTACTGTTTAAGAAGCACAGTGCTAAGACAAATTTGCTCTTTGGGAGAAAAGGAAATTTTAGAATTAAAGCTCTTTCTTGGAATGAGGTAGATGAATGGGAAAAAAATTGGATATTGACTTTAGTTACTGCTCAGTTTCTGATATTGGATGATGCTCTATATAGTACTATGAGAAGTTAATGTTTTAGCTTTCCCTGAATCACCAGTTTTAATTTATTAAAAAAAGATTCTGAGGATAAAATAACAAATAGGACCCCTATTACAATTATGCATTTATGCCTTTATTATGTTTGGTCTGTGAAGGGGAAGGAGAGCCTTGTGGCTATTTTTTTTAAAACCAGCTCCATAAGTTAGTAAAACAAACAAAAAGCAAAACCCACAGTGTCTTTTCCTCTCCTCATCCCCAAAGACAACAAGACTGGGCAACAGAGACAGAATTAAACACTGCTTAATGTGTACACCATGGGAGGACCTCATGTTGTGTTCAATCTAGCTGGCTAGGAAGCCCTTCCATTAGCCTGTTCCTAATGTTTTCACTGAATGAGCCATTACCTTTTGAAGGCAACTCTGACTGAATTCAGTATTGATGCATTCACTTACCAACTTTTCTGCCTCTGGCAGAACAGTCTTTTACTAATAGTAATGTACAAACAGCAGCCACTGGCTTCGTCCTTACTTTCAAGGAAACCTTGTAATACTGCTTCTATTGCCATATCCCTTATATGTATGGACCCCATTATAATTCTGTTCTTCATGCCCATGCTCAAGAAGCATTTTGTAGATGATTGTTATTCCTTAATGTAAACCCTTTTGGTATGTTACCTGTGCAGGGTTTTCCATGGCTGTATGCTGAGATGCATTGTATTGTACTAAGGTGTTAATATCTTAACAGGAGGAAGTATTGTTGCTGTTCTGATGTATATTTTCACATATAGCACCTACTTGGTATGTTTTCATACCTTTTCAGAGAAAAATACAGTCTACCAATTTATTTTTTAAACTGCTGTCATATTCTTTACATTTTTTTTTAGGCAGTACTGGGGTTTGAACTTAGGGCTTTGTGCTTACTAGGCAGGCGATCTACCATTTGAGCCACATCTCCAGCCCTTTGGCTTTAGTTATTTTTCAGGTAGATTCTTGCACTTTTTAACCCCGGCTAGCCTCAGATCATGATCCTTCTATCTATACCTCACATATAGTTGGAGTTGCAGGTATACACCACCATGCTCAGGTTGTTAATTGAGATGGGGTCATACTGATTTTTTGCCTAGGCTTTCCTCAGCTACCATTCTTCATCTCTTGAGTAGCTGGAATTACAAGTGTGAGCCACTACACTTGACCTTTTGTTATATACTTTTTGATGAAAGCATGTGCACTATATGTAATTCTAATAGTTCCAGTTTTATGAAATCCACAGATCCTCAGGTTCTGGTATGTATTCAGTCAAATAATTATATATAACATATAAACTATGATGATTGCAATAAAGCCTTATTAGATCTGAAGAAACCCATATAGCACATCTCACTGTATGTTAACGGAGGGCTAGAACTGTTTCATTGGCATTGACATTGTAAGACTGGGCCATTAGTATCAGTACGATCTGCAGTTCAATGCCAATGAAAGATTTACAAATGCATTTTAAAAATTTGATATAAACCTTTAGGGCCAAGGACAATTAAATATTATTTGTTGAAGTACTCTCATTTTTAAGAGTTGCATTTCGAGCTTACAGTATGAGAGACATAAAAACATGGCAGATGTACAGGAAGAGAACAGTTGTTTAAAATTTCTATCTTTATTATTCTGAGCCTTTTTGGTGGTCTTCTAACAGTATTCTGGGTTTTTAGTTAATTTCGGTTTTAATTCTTGGCAGTAAAGTCTAGCTTGTCCTTTTGCAATGTTCTACAAAATCCTTTTCTTTTTCTTTTTGGCTTTTAGTTATACAATTAGTAATACGTAGTGGAAATGTGGTTAGTATGGGAATAGTTCAGATTAAGGCTGGAGACTGGACGTGGCATGTATTCATTTCAGTGCTCGGGGTTAAAGTCCAGAGCCACAGAAAGCAGATCTTCACCTTTCTCTCCTGATACTTTAGCTTTACTGATGATTTGAAACCATAGCAGTTAATATGCCTTAGCCTTTGCTTTTACAGACGAGAAATGGATCTTATACTTACATCACCAAGTTTCAAACTATTTACACTAAGTGGGGTGGTTTACTACCTCGGGGGTAGTGCATTAAGCCCATTGCTCTTGAGAATCCATTTTCATCTCTTCTCACCAATTGATGGGACAGATATGACAAGCCTTTAAAGTTGAGTGGAAATTTTCTGTGGGGCTGCCTGTTGTATTAAATGTTTCCTTACCACCACCAAGGTTGTTGTAAAGACTTGTGAGTGGGTAGCCTATGGCTAAGTAAAGAGATAAACTGTCTGTAGTACAGAAGCTTTAAGGTTTAATATATAGGGAAGTTTTCTTCCTCTCTGCCAACTATTTCACTTTCCTTTAAGTCATGTGTTGATCCATGTACTCCAGAAAGGTTTTCTTGATTAAACATCACCAGAAAGCATTAGTCAAGTTCTAAATTGTACATAACACTGTTAGAGACCTTGTTTAAAGACAACTGCATAGTCATTACACATAATATAATTCCTAATTTGCACCAGTATGCTCTTATATTTAGATTTACTTCATTAAAAAATTTAGGTTTTGAGTGTTTATGTTGATTGTTGTGTGTAAGGGTTGGAATTGCCTAATTATTGTGGTAACCATTTCCTAATCATTCTTGGTGAAAATACCCTTTTACTGTTATGGTAATGACCTTTTATTTGCTTCCTGTTTTTATTCACTTTTTTAATCAACAGAATTATAATACTGTAGTGACTAAGAAAAATATTATAAGACATCAATATATAATGTTGATAGTAAAGAGCTAAATAAAAATTTGAAATGAAATAATCACCTTAAAGGACCTGGAGTCTATTTGAAGGACTTATTTAGAATGAAAAGTAGAGTTTTGAAAGGAAGCAGATGTTTTTAGTACCATTTAAATTACCAGTCAAATATTTTTAAGTGAGAGTTCCTTTACTTGCTAGAATTACTTACATGCTTTAAATGACATATTGAAGACATAAGAATTGTTTCTGGCTCAACTTCCTCTCCTTGAATGTACTTTACTTTTCAGAATGTCTCCATTAAATTTTTTTTTAATAGCACATGGATTTGATTTCTGAGTTACTTCTATTCAAGGTGAGTAATTTAACTCTTAGAAAAATCAGATCAACACACTGACCATATTTGCCAAGATCAGGAATTCCTTTTTCTAAAATAAAAGTTATTGTGTATATTTAAAGTATACAACTTGATATTATTAGATACAGATAAATGGTAAAGATATTGAAACACTGGCATAGATATCATATTAATTAGTTTGCCCATTCCCCCGTGACAAGAACAGCTAGAATCTCATTTAGCAAAAATCCAGAATGCAATACAATATTATTAACTATAGTTCTTATGTTTTACACAGTCTCTTTAGAGTATCCTGCATATCTGGGATCAGGAATTCCTAAGGAGAATTTAATAACACTTCTGGCTGGTATAAGAGATCACAAACAAAACATTAACAGAAACAACAGCAACAAAGTTTGTAGAATCAAAAAATTCTCCTCCAAAATATACATCCAGATATGAAATTACTTTTATTTATCATGAACTCCCAAGAGAAAGAGCAACCACTTTTGTTTTTGTTCGCCCTGCTGCTGATTCACAGATTTCTGTGTGACTTTTCACAGTGTATTTCCAGGGAACAAAATTCAGTGTACTCTAAATGTGAACATATATTTTTGTATACAAAGAAAGTATTTTAATACATTATTATTATTTGAGCTAATAACAAATAGTCATCCATCAGTGAACTAAAAAGGTACAAAGTTCACAGTAATCCTCAGATAGCTTAGTCATTACTCAGATAGCTTCTTGTTAGAAAAGCTGTTAAAGTCTAGGACCATGAAATACACTGATGGTTGTTTTGCTCCCATGGAGTTTCAAAAGATTGTTAGTACATTTGTCTAAAAATTACAACAAGATCTAGAGTCTTCATTAATGAGATTTATAGTCTAGGCCAGAATTATTACTTATAAATCGTATTGACATCTTGCCTCACCTCGTCTTTGTCCTAGCCCCTTGGTGTTGGTTGCTAAATCCATGCTAAGAATCCTTTTCTATCGCCTCTTATTCCCTATAGCTGAATTTCTTTGAAAAAAATCCATGGAATAGTATAGTGATCACTTTCATTAATTTTTTTAAAAAAAGTTGCCAAATAAAGGAATTTCTTTGGGTTCTGTGGGTGAGTAATACAGGTAATTAATTCCACAAAAACAGAAACTTAAAAGTGTTCCCTCCCTTCCTCCCTCTCACTCTCTCTCACCCTCTCTTTTGGGGTACTGGGGTTTGAATTCAGGGCCTGAAGCTTGGCTAGGCAGGTACTGTACTTTTTGAGCCAGGTCTCCAGCCTTTTTGCTTCAGTTAATTTTGAATAGGGTCTTGTGTTATTTGCCTGCATGGGCCTAGACCATAGTCCTCCTATTCGTGCCTCCCAGTTACCTGGGATGACAGGAATGTGCCACCACATCCAGCTTATTGGTCGAAATGGGGTCTTGTATATTTTTGTCTGAGTTGGCCTCAAATTGCGATCCTCCTGATACTGGCCTCCCTAGAAGCTGGGATTACAGGTATGTGCCACCATTCCTGGGCCCCTTTAATATGTTTTCTTAATTTTCTAATTATTCATCCACATATCATTGCCTTTATATGTTCCTGGCAGCACATATACCTGACTTACTATAAGAGCTGTGGTAAAGAGAGAACTCTCTAAACTCATGTTTGAATATAATTAAATGTATTTGTTCTCTCTCTCTCTTTTTTTGCAATACTTAACTGGGGTTTGAACTCAGGGCCTACACCTTGAGCCACTCCACCAACCCTTTTTTGTGATGGATTTTTTTGAGATAGGGTCTTGTGAACTATTTGCCCAGGCTGACTTCAAACCACAATCCTCCTGATCTTTGCTTCCTGAGTAGCTAGGATTATAGGTGTGAGGTACAGGGGCCCTGTTCCCTTCTTGTGAAATTACTTAACTACCATTTTAAAAACATGAACTCCCAGCTTGTTTATTGGATGATTTAATGTACAATTAAATAATACATACATGTATAGTACTTTGACATTACATTTATACTTTTTTTTAAGGCATACTGGGGTTTGAACTTATGCTTATGCTTGCTAGGCTGGTGTCTACCAGTTGAGCCACTCTGCCAGCCCATGGTATTACCTTTACACAATAATTAGTAGAGCAAACGTTTAGCCCTTTAAACTTTTATTTACATTACTTAAAATGTTCAGTTTGTTATATTTACATTGAACTTTGTAATTTCCTAATGTATTTGGGATTGTTTATCTGATGTTGAGAACAAAATTCTTGTTGTGTGCTTTTGAGCACACATGCACGCATGCACGCATGCTTGCACAAGGTCCTAGGGTTTGAATTCAGGGGCCTTGTGCTTGCTAAGCAGATAGGTACTCTACCACTTGAACCACTCCACCAGCCCTCCATTCTGATACTGACTCACCATTTAGCCTCAACCTCAATGTTTCATTCAGATATTTGGTTTTTTTTTTTCACATTTAAGGCAGTATCTTTTAAGATGATTTAATATGTAGATGACCAGAAGTGGCAGTAATTTATAAAGCAAGAAATCATTTCTGTACTAGGAGTTTGTTTACTTACATGTAAATATTTATCACTTCTAAAATACTGTTTCACTATCTATAATTTGTACTCCTCATTGAGTCATCCTTAAGCATACTACAATGCTTAAGCAACATTTATTTTTCCTGAGAATGGATATAATTACGTGGAGACATGCAGAGTAGAATATTAGCAGTCGAGTCTCCATTTTGGAAGTTATATAAGATCAAGTTTATGGAATGGGATAAAAATGTCAGGGCTAAAATTTAATGGTAATTTTCTATGTGCTTACAGTATCTTTGACCCACAAAACTGAGTTTTCCCATCCTTCTAGCCAGGGACACTATTCTCATTAAATTAAGTTCTGTCTAATTTTTGGCACTTTATTTTCCAAGATTTATAAATTCAGTGTATTTTTCTTGATTCCTCCTTGGAAGGCAAAGCTTCACAAATCAAGGTACTCCATTGTTTCAGTGATACTTATTATCATTGCCATTTTAATTCAAAATATTATTATGACTAATAATTATAGTAATAAATGCTGTAAGATATTTGAAGTTAAAGCTGCATGTGATTCCACTAGGTCTTAACTCGGTATTTGGTTTTTGCTTTAACTGTTGTCTTGGTGATACTTAGGATAGAGTTGTTTTACTTTAAAGACACATCACAGAAATTTATACTGAAAAGAGAAGTAAGGATGTGATGTCAACAAAATAGCTTGGATATTATTGATAATGAGGAAAAATCAATTCCTCACGGAATGAAGTAGGATATAAATAGTTATTTAGCTGAGTATTTTGGTGGTACATATTCCCCTAAGAAACTCTTGAGAATTCTTACACTGTAATGTTGAACTAGAAAGTAGTACTTTAATATATTAATCTTATAACTTAAAATTTTGTGTTCTAGCAGTAAATTATTATACCAATAAAGAGTTTTTGTAGTATTATACCTATTTAATACCTTAGTACATGGAAAGCTCTAGAAGTCAGCATATCTGCTGTTCCTTAACATAAATCTCTTAACTGGCACCATCTCCATGTCTCGGTGAGACAGACTGGTTGGAGTGGCTGCTGCTAGTGGAGAGAATTTTTTTTTCAGATTTATGGGATGTTTGCTAGCAGTAGTCATTTCAGTATGTAAGTTGTATCCTTTCATTTAAAGGTTTTAGCAGGAACACTAATCTGGATGTTAGGAATTAATTTTTATTTAAAGTTATTCTGTATTTCCAATGTTGGCATACAACTAGGGATTCAATGAGTATTTGTTGAATTGAACTTAATTCTGTAGCTATCTATTTCCTTATGAGCTAGATAAAATGCATTTTGTACATATTAATATTAGGTTAACATGAACAATAAAATGACTTACTTGTGATTTTTAAAAGTACATCTTTGATTTCGTTCTTCCAACATTCTTTTTAGGCTTCAGGCTGCTATGTCTTCTTCATTCAGCAAAATTTCTTTGGTATATTTGTCTACATGAGACACACAACACTGTTTATTCTGGGATAAGAAAATTTTTTATGCCATGTTTCTATTTTTCTCTCTTCGTCTTTATTTTATGCAGCTTTGGAAATGACTGAATAAAATGATTTTCTTTGAAAATTAGTCTATGCGATTTCCAAGTGTTTTTGAAATATTTACCATAATTTTCTCCACTATTAACAAAAGACCATAAAATTGCAAACATTGTCACATAAGAAAGTGCTGTTCATGGTAAAGGTTTGTGGCAGAAATATTTTTTCCTTCTCTCATAATAAAATTAGTGATGTATGTTATTACGTGGTATGTTTTCACACATTCCACCTCTTTCTGTTTGAAACTGGTAAATTCTTTAGCATTTCCCGTTGTTCTTGGCATGTGTTTTTCGAAATGACCTCTTCTGTACCCACCCTCCGGTTTTTTTTGGTGGCACTGGGACTTATACTCAGGGCCTTGCTTTTGCTAGGCAGGCACTCTTACCACTTGAGCCTCTCCACCAGCCCTCACCTCAGTTTAAAAAAATTTTTTTTTAAATAAAAAGTTTTGTTTATTTTTAAAACTTTTTATTAAGTTTATACATACATATGCATATATTCTTCCAGAACTCTAGTGCCCATTTTCTAAAGACAAGGATAATCACCCAAACAATGTATGCACATAAGAATAAATGAATAAAGACAAAAAAGACAAGGATAATCCCCTACATAACCTCATGTAATACTATTAGCTGATCTGTAGGTCTTATTTTAACAAATTTCTCGCAAATACATTTTATAACAAAGGGGAAAAAATTCAAGTCCAGGATTCAAAATATGACGTTATATTTAGTTTTCATGTCCCTTTGTGTCCTTTAATTTGATACAATTCCTTAAGCCTTCCTTTGTTTTTCATGACATTGGTTTTTTTTGTTTTTTGTTTTTTTTAAAGATGTTGGCCATTTATTTTTTCAGAATGTTCTTTCAGTTCACAATTTTCTGGTAGTTCCTTAAATTGAGCTTATGTAGTTTGGTAGGATTATCACAGAAGTGATGTTTTGTCTTCATTCATTGGATCAAGAAGTATATGATTTTAATTTGTTTGTTTGTTTGTTTATGTTGTGCTGGGGGTCAAACCCAGGGCCTCATGCATGCTAGGCAAGTACTCTACCGGCAGCTACACCTCCAGCCCAAATATAATGTCCCTTGGTCACTATTTCTGGTCATACTTTGTCCAGCCTCCTCAGGTTTGCTTATTTACTATTTACAGATTGATACATAACAAATTGTACCTATCTGCCTCCAGTTTTTGATATAACTGATGAGTAAAGTTAATGACCTTTGAGTGTAGTCTTCACAAATTCTTGGTTTGAATTACTGGAACTTTATGAAATAACAGAACCTTGTGCTAGCCTGGTTTGTCAATAGATTGTATATGTTATAAGGTGTATAACTGATACAAAAGAACATACTTTCTGACTTTGGGGTCTTTATCTAGATTGAGTGTTATGATCTTTGCTGTGACAATAGCCTTTAGTACATAGCTTCGGGGTCTGGCGGAGTGGCTTGAGTGGTAGAGGGCCTGCCTAGCAAGTATGAGTCCCTGAGTTTAAGCCCCATTCTCACTAAAACAAAATAAAAAACCCCATAGCTTTCTATCTCCTGTTACATTTGCTGCCATAAATTTTCACATTAGCTTACTCTCATTTCAGGTGTTTTTTGTTTTGTTTTATTTTTTAATGTGGTACTAGGGATTGGGCACAGGGTTTTCACATGGTAGGCAAGCATTCTACCACTTGAGCTATGCCCCAGCTCTTTTGTTTTCATGAGACAGAACCTCACCAACTTTGCCTAGGCTGGCCTTGAACTTACAGTCCTCCTGCCTCAACCACTTGAGTAGGTAGGGATATAGACTTGAGCCACCATGCCCTGCTCTCATGTCAGTCTTAGGGATAACAAAAGCTATTATATATGAGAAGACTGTAAGTTTTTGTCAGAGTTCATTTAATATTAGATAGCTAAGAATTATTAAGATTTCCTCTCTGTGTATTCCTTCCCTTCCCTTCCCTTCCCTCTTCCTTCTTCCCTTTCCCCTTCCCTTCCCCCTTCCTTCTTCCTTCCCCCTTCCCTTCTCTTCTCTTCCCTTCCTTTCTGTCTTCTCTCTCCTGTTTTGAGACGGTCTCACTGTGTTGCCATGACTGGCCTGGAACTCATAATCTTCCTATCTTCGCTTCCCAAGCGTTTGGCTTTACAGATGTGCATCTTTGTGCTGGGCTTTGGTCTGTGTATTTCTTATAGGAGTTGAACATTTCAGGATTGTGTCATAATCTGGCGTTGCCCAAACTATATAGTATAGCAAATCCTCTTAGCTTTGTGGGCAACTAAGATGATCCTAAGATGGTTAGAACCTGTATACAGGAAATATTTCTTTGAAGAGGCACCATTTGACTACCACTGGTGGCGGAAATGAACTGGATTCAAAACGACTGGGAAAAAGGTGTTTCAGGAAGGTGGCTTGACTAGTGCATAGGCCTGTGTAAAAAGACTTGTATATGAAGAAGAGTAGTTTCCTCGGTGGTGAAAGTGTTATGTGTGAGGAGGGAGAATAGTCTGAGGTAAGGTGGGAGACCACAGCAGGAGCCGCATTATACAAGGAATTCTGGGCATAGTGAGGAATTTGGATTTTATTCCAAAGTGCAGCGGGAAGCCTGTGAATCATTTTTAGCAAGAGAGGCACATGAACTCATTAAAAAAATAAAAAAAGAAGAAGAAGAAAGAAAAGACCACTTTGACTATTGAATAGAGTAGGTTTTAGGAGTCCACGAATAGAATTTGGGTTACAGCTTGGAGACTACTGTCATAGTCCCATTAGGGGATGATGGTGACTTGGACTAGACTGACAGCAGTAAAGGAGGAAGGAGATGGACAGATTAATAAGATGCTTAGCAACAGAACTTTCAGACTGGTCTTGGTTAGTGTAGAAGAAAGGAATGAAGAATAAATCATAGAGAATTCTTGCTTGGATACTTGGTCAAATGAGGGTGCTTTTCCCTAAAATAGAAATTTCATTGGGGATTGGTTTCTGGGGAGGAGAAATGAAGAGTTCCATTTTAAAACATGTTAAGTTTGGATTGCCTTTGGTTCATTAATTCATTTAACTATTATTTATTAATGTTTTGTGATGTGCTGGGCACTATCCTAGGCCTGCAAACATGAAGAAAACAGAAAAAAGTCTTTGTCATACCAGAGCTTACCTTCCAAAGGGAAAAATGTAGTAAGCCAAGTAAGTTTAAGAGAAAAAAGTGTGTGTGTAAAAGTAAGGAAATGCTTGGAGAAAAATAAAGCCAGAAAAATGTGGGCGTGGTTGTTGAAATTTTAAGATGTTTTTAGATAGGTGATTGGAAACTGGTCTTACTTGAACAATTCATATGTCTGAAGAAAATGAAGAAGTAGCCACTCTAATAATGTAGGGAAGTATGTCTGGCATGGTAGAGGAACAGTGAAGAGACTTAAGTGGCTAGAAGCAAAGGAATGGAGGGAGAAAAGGAAGAAATGATGACTATGTACTATTGTTACAAAATACCTGACAACTGGGTAATTTATAAACCACAAATTTATTACTTAGGGAGACGGGGAAGTCCAAGACGGTGTGGGCAGGTTTGGTGTATGGTCAGGGCCCAGTCTTTGCTTCGAAGATGTCATCTTGAACACTTCTGTGTCCCCACATTGCAGAAGGGCAAAAAGGCAAAAGAAGGCCTTCCTAGTTCCCTCCAGGCCTTTTATTTATTATAAGAGCACTGATCCATTCACAAGGGCAGAGCCATCATGTCCTAATCACCTCCCAAAGGTCCTGTCTCTTACTACTGTTGTATTGGGTTTAGGCTTCAACATGAATTTTGGAGGAACACAAACATCCAAACAATAGCAATATGTATTGGGAGAAGTTGCAAGTGATATAACCTCATTGTCTTATAATCACAGCAAACATTTAGGCCTTGATTAAGAATGAGATGGGCATTCAAGACATTCAGTAGAGATGTCAATTTGGTAATTGGCATTCAGGAGAGATTGCTGGGCAGGAAATAATTTCCAAATCTCTTACCAGCAATGACCATGAGTGAGATTGCTCAGAGAAAAAAGGTTTGAGGATTTCAAATGAGAAGATTTAAGACAGAATCCTAAGGAACACCACAGACTTCCCACTTACTAGAAATGGCTTACTAGTTTAATCCATGGGATAAGCACATTTTAAGAAAGAAATAGGAAGAGAAATGGTACAAAATGGAATAGCAGGATAGAGAACCTGACATGATTTGCTTTCCAAAAGGAGTAAGTGTGGATCAGAAATACTCTGATTGGTAGAGGTTTGGCAACTTTGAAGTCAGACTGTTAAGCTATCTCACTTCTCTAAACTCAGGTTCTTAATCCAAAAGGCTTAATTATGTGTCACTTAAGTCATGGGGCTCTTTGGAGTCTTATATGAGTGAATATATCAGTGCTTATTTAGCTGTTAATAGATTCTCTAATTATTATTAGAAGCATATTTTCTGTCGTAGGATAGTGATAGTTTTATCAGACTTCTTTCATTAAATATCCATCAAGAATATTTACTTCTATACTTGACAGTCTGGTTTTCAGTTATTTGGTTTCCTCAGTTCCTTGACACTAGGAAAGAATGAAGTTCCCTGAGTAAGATATGTAAGAATTTATGTTATCAAAAGGAGGTATCTCTTTTTAAAAGTCAATAAATTTCTATTTTAGTTTATACATTAGTTCATATAAATAGAATTATTCTCTGAATTTTGTTCATCTCTGAGTGTAGGAATTATGGCTACTTTGGGATGAAGTTGACAGATAGAATAAGGCTCAGATATAGTCAAAGTCTACGTACTTGAGGGTTTTTTTCTTTTTTGGCAACACTGGGGTTTGAACTCAGGGGCTCACGCTTGCTAGGCAGGTGGTCTTACTGCTTGAGCGCCAGTTACTTACTTTATCTTTAGGACAAAATAGGAGATTCTGAGATGGTGGTAAATCATTACATGCATAATATGTACTTTCAAAAAATTTTGTTAGGGGCTGGTGGAATGGCTCAAGCAGTAAGAGCGCCTGGCTAGCAAGTGTGAGACCCTGAGTTCAAACCCCAGTGCTGCCAAAAATAAAATTGTTGGTCTATGATTATAATATTTTTCTAGTGAAAAGTGGATAAATATGGTATGAAAAATGTGGGACTGACAGCATCTAAAAGATTACTTGTCAGAATCCAAAGTGGTACCGATACTTAAACGCTACAGCTGATCCTCAATTTTTATGATAATTCTGTTCTGTAAAGTCTATACAAACATTGATCTAATGAATACTGAGCTATTGTTTTTAAAGGAAATACAGTGTTAGGTTCCTGCAAGTCTCTGGTCACATTTTTGTCAACCAGTCAATATTAACCTTATTTTACATGTGTTTCTGTTTAAAGATCATCAGTAAGTCACTAAACTTAATGAAACTTACACAACATGCATTTCCTCTGTCACATCCCAGCCTTCTTGTACAGTGGATCACTATACTGCACTATGCTCAAGTTCTAGTGCCCTTCTTAATAACAAAATCGTCCACAAAAAGCATACAATTATGAAAAACATGGTATTAAATAAGACTGTCAGCAGCACAGTATGCGAGCTGAAATAAAGCACAGTGTTACCTTGTTCATGCTCAGTTATGTTTGGTGACTTCTTTGTGTATGTGTGCTCCCATGAATGACTGCAAAAGTGCCACGAGTATTGATTTTGTAGTTAAATTTAGTAAGTAGGCAAATTTGCAAGTATGGATTGACTCTTAATTGTTTTATTTTGGAAACAGTTTTTTTCTTTTAGGAGGAGAGAGGTGATATAGATTAACATCTTACTTAGAATATTTGTCATCTTGATGCTAAGTTTTATTTTGCCCAAATAATCTTATGGTTCCAGCTGTCCTCTTCGTAACTCTAATGCAACTGTGCTTCTGAGTATTGATTGTCCAGGTTCTTCATAAGCCTGAAGACAATAGTCATTTCAATAATTAAAAAAAGGAAGGGAAAAAGGCAACTAAACTAAACTTAGAAGACAAATGGCATATATCTGATCTCAGGATAGGCAAAAAAGTTTTTTTAGGACAGAATACACAAACCATGACCACAAAGGTAAATTTGACTAAATTAAAATTAAGCATTTTTGGTTATCAATACAAACCAAAATGAAAAATGAAAGTTTATTCAACAAATTGGGAGAAGATACTACAATGTAGATCAATGTATATAAGGAATTCCTATAAATTATCATCAACAGGACAGCCTATGAGAAAATGAACAGTAAGTTCTGTGGTAATGCTTGTTTTGAAAATGTGAAATTGATATGTTTGGGAACAATTTGAGGATAATGTGAATTTTGTGTTTGCTTGTGCATGGTTTTTGTCCTCAAGAAACACTAGGTGAATGCAGTAAACTGCATCCAGCTGAACTCTGTCACATAGGAATAAAGAATAAAGTGAACTCAGTTACCTGAGGTGGTTGTCCCAAGTGACCCTTCCATTCTCTTTGCTTTTACAAAAATTTCTATTTTCTCAGTGTTGTCTCTCACACATAAGCACTGTGTATTAACTTATTCTTGACTGATGTTGGGTTAACGTTTTACAATTATCAAGGGATTTACAATTTAGAAACTTTGGTTCAAAGTTATTATATATGTATGATGTAATATTAAGTTTCTGGAATTGGATTGAACAGATGTGGTGTGTGTGTGGGTAACTGAAGGTAGAATAGATAAGTAGCACCTATCTATAGTACCTGGTAAACCATACATGTAAACTGTTTTTATGAGGTCTCTCTTTCCACAGGACTTCATTCTGACTATGTCAGATTCCACTTCTAAATGCCTCTTGTGTTAAGTGGATCTTTGGGGGTCAATTATTAGTGATCTCAGACTATAGTGGACTTGTGAACATTTTCATCTATGTTGTTACCCAGTTGCCAGTTACTGACATAGAGATTGGCTTTCAAGGGTGGCAAATGGTGGACGTCTTAGCCATAGTATATTCTTCAAAGGGGTGAGGTATGGTTTCTGTGCTCAGTGTCACTCTCACCTGAGGATTTGGGTTTCATTGCAGGTTACATAGGGATCTGGGTCTTCTGAGGATTCTATAAACTCCCCATTATCTTTTAAAAACTTTTCCACTTAAAGTAACTAGAATGGCCTTCATCTCTTTCTAGTTCTACAGACCTTTCCTTAGCTGCTAGTTAAATTCATATTTAGAGGATAAACATGAGATCTAAATCTTACTTTGTTGAAGAAGGAAGGTTATTCCAGTAGTTTCTCATTTAACCTTTCAAATGTATTTATTTTGGCTTTTCTTTTTTGGTGGGACTGGGGTTTGAACTCAGGACTTTATGCTTACAAAGTAGGCATTCTATTTTGGACTGGAGATACAGTTCAAGTGGTAGAGCCCTTGCCTTGTAAGCATGAGGCCCTTAGTACTGAAAAAGCTGTTTTATGTTGTAATTCTAGACTGTATTTATGTTTTGTATATATAAACATGTGTATGTATACATAAATCTGTCTCAGTGCTGTAAGGCTCATTCTAATTTTCTCCTGTTTTATATTTTTAACAACCTTCTTTGATAGCAAGAAATCTGGCTTTCATTAATGGAGCAGTTCTCCTGAATGTGTCTAATCTTCTGTCACTGCTTGTATCTCCTCTCCAGACTCTTCCTGTCCAGACTATTTTCTTGGTACCCAACCCAGGCTTTAACCTCCTGCTTCATGTTTAGCTACTGGGATGACTTTCTTACCTTTCTTATGCCCCGGTACCCCAGGATGGGTCCCTGTTCCCCTTTTCCCCTCAAATGCTCTATCCCCTCAGGCTCCCATAGTCTGTATCAGGTCAGTATTACTAACTGCAGGTACTCTCCCAAACTCCATTTGAGATGCCAATTCTGCACGGGTATGCTTCCTTTCCCTTCCATCCTGCCCTCCAGACACCTGCCTTTTGCTGTCTAACGGCTTTGGATTGAATTCCTTCCCTTCTTCCCCTTATCCCTCCCCTTTCTGCTTTTTCTCCCTTCTTTCAGGGGCACAGGTCTTCCTATCTCTGAGAATATTACAGACTTTTTTCCATTTTTCTGTTAAGTTTTTTTTTTTTTTTGTAATCATCTCTTTTTTTTTGCTTTTATTATTCATATGTGCATACAAGGCTTGGGTCATTTCTCCCCCCTGCCCCCACCCCCTCCCTTTACCACCCACTCCGCCCCCCTCCCTCTCCCTCCAACACCCTCCCTCTCCCCCCCAACCCCCTCAATACCCAGCAGAAACTATTTTGCCCTTATTTCTAATTTTGTTGTAGAGAGAGTATAAGCTATAATAGGAAGGAACAAGGGTTTTTGCTGGTTGAGATAAGGATAGCTATACAGGCATTGACTCACATTGATTTCCTGTGCGTGTGTGTTACCTTCTAGGTTAATTCTTTTTGATCTAACCTTTACTCTAGTTCCTGGTCCCCTTTTCCTATTGGCCTCAGTTGCTTTTAAGGTATCTGCTTTAGTTTCTCTGCATTAAGGGCAACAAATGCTAGCTAATTTTTTAGGTGTCTTACCTATCCTCACCCCTCCCTTATGTGCTCTCGCTTTTATCATGTGCTCAAAGTCCAATCCCATTGTTGTGTTTGCCCTTGATCTAATGTCCACATATGAGGGAGAACATACGATTTTTGGTCTTTTGGGCCAGGCTAACCTCACTCAGAATGATGTTCTCCAATTCCATCCATTTACCAGCGAATGGTAACATTTCGTTCTTCTTCACGGCTGCATAAAATTCCATTGTGTATAGATACCACATTTTCTTAATCCACTCGTCAGTAGTGGGGCATCTTGGCTGTTTCCATAACTTGGCTATTGTGAATAGTGCTGCAATAAACATGGGTGTGCAGGTGCCTATGGAGTAACCTGTGTCACACAGTCTTTTGGGTATATCCCCAAGAGTGATATTGCTGGATCAAATGGTAGATCCATGTCTAGCTTTTTAAGTAGCCTCCAAATTTTTTTCCAGAGTGGTTGGACTAGTCTACATTCCCACCAACAGTGTAAGAGGGTTCCTTTTTCCCCCTCATCCTCGCCAGCACCTGTTGTTCGTGGTGTTGTTGATGATGGCTATTCTAACAGGGGTGAGGTGGAATCTTAGTGTGGTTTTAATTTGCATTTCCTTTATTGCTAGAGATGGTGAGCATTTTTTCATGTGTTTTTTGGCCATTTGAATTTCTTCTTTTGAGAAAGTTCTGTTTAGTTCACTTGCCCATTTCTTTATTGGTTCATTAGTTTTGGGAGAATTTAGTTTTTTAAGTTCCCTATATATTCTGGTTATCAGTCCTTTGTCTGATGTGTAGCTGGCAAATATTTTCTCCCACTCAGTGGGTGTTCTCTTCAGTTTAGAGACCATTTCTTTTGATGAACAGAAGCTTTTTAGCTTTTAAGGTCCCATTTATCTATGCTATCTCTTAGTTGCTGTGCTGCTGGGGTTTCGTTGAGAAAGTTCTTACCTATACCTACTAACTCCAGAGTATTTCCTCTCTTTCCTGTATCAACTTCAGAGTTTGGGGTCTGATATTAAGATCCTTGATCCATTTTGAGTTAATCTTGGTATAGGGTGATATACATGGATCTAGTTTCAGTTTTTTGCAGACTGCTAACCAGTTTTCCCAGCAGTTTTTGTTGAAGAGGCTGCTATTTCTCCATAGTATATTTTTAGCTCCTTTGTCAAAGACAAGTTGGTTATAGTTGTGTGGCTTCATATCTGGGTCCTCTACTGTGTTCCACTGGTCTTCATGTCTGTTTTTATGCCAGTACCATGCTGTTTTTATTGTTATTGCTTTGTAATATAGTTTGAAGTCAGGTATTGTGATACCTCCTACATTGTTCTTTTGACTGAGTATTGCCTTGGCTATTCGTGGCCTCTTGTGTTTCCATATAAATTTAACAGTAGATTTTTCAATCTTTTTAATGAATGTCATTGGAATTTTGATGGGAATTGCATTAAACATGTAGATTACTTTTGCGAGTATAGACATTTTTACTATGTTGATTCTACCAATCCATGAGCATGGGCGATCTCTCCACTTTCTATAGTCTTCCTCAATCTCTTTCTTCAGAAGTGTATAGTTTTCCTTGTAGAGGTCTTTCACATCTTTTGTTAGGTTTACACCTAGGTATTTGATTTGTTTTGAGGCTATTGTAAATGGAATTGTTTTCATACATTCTTTTTCAGTTTGCTCATTGTTAGTGTATAGAAATGCTAATGATTTTTCTATGTTGATTTTATATCCTGCTACCTTGCTATAGCTATTGATGACGTCTAGAAGCTTCTGAGTAGAATTTTTTGGGTCTTTAACGTATAGGAACATGTTGTCTGCAAATAGGGATATTTTGACAGTTTCTTTACCTATTTGTATTCCTTTTATTCCTTCTTCTTGCCTAATTGCTCTGGCTAGGAATTCTAGTACTATGTTGAATAGGAGTGCAGATAGTGGGCATTCTTGTCTGGTTCCTGATTTTAGAGGGAATGGTTTCAGTTTTTCTTCATTAAGTATAATGCTGGCTGTAGGTTTGTCATATATAGCTTTTATAATGTTGAGGTAGTTTCCTTGTATTCCTAGTTTTCTTAGAGCTTTTATCATGAAATGGTGTTGGATCTTATCAAAGGCTTTTTCTGCATCTATTGAGATGATGAAGTGGTTTTTGTCTTTGCTTCTGTTAATGTGGTTTATTACGTTCCTTGATTTTCATATGTTGAACCACCCCTGCATCCCTGGGATGAAGCCTACTTGGTCGTGGTGAATAATCTTTTTGATGTGTTGTTGAATTCGGTTTGCCATTATTTTGTTGAGGATTTTTGCGTCAAAGTTCATTAAGGAGATTGGCCTATAGTTCTCCTTTTTGGAGGTGTCTTTGCCTGGTTTTGGGATAAGTGTAATACTGGCTTCATAAAATGTGTTTGGCAGTTTTCCTTCCCTTTCTATTTCATGGAACAGTTTAAGGAGGGTTGGTATCAGTTCTTTAAAGGTCTGATAGAATTCAGCAGAGAATCCATCAGGTCCTGGACTTTTCTTTTTGGGGAGACTCTTGATTGCTGCTTCAATTTCATTTTGTGTTATAGGTCTATTCAGGTGATTAATTTCCTCTTGGTTCAGTTTTGGATGATCATATGTATCTAGAAATCTGTCCATTTCTTTAAGATTTTCAAATTTATTTGAATATAGGTTCTCTAAGTAGTCTCTGATGATTTCCTGGACTTCCATAGTGTTTGTTGTTATCTCCCCTTTTGCATTCCTGATTCTACTAATTTAGGTTTTTTCTCTCCTCTTTTTAGTCAGGTTTGCCAGGGGTCTATCGATCTTGTTTATTTTTTCAAAGAACCAATTTTTTGTTTCATTAATTCTTTGTATGGTTTTTTTGGTTTCTATTTTGTTGATTTCAGCTCTTATTTTTATTATTTCTCTCCTTCTATTTGTTTTGGGATTTGCTTGTTCTTGTTTTTCTAGGAGTTTGAGATGTATCATTAGGTCATCGATTAGGGATCTTTCAGTCTTTTTAATATATGCACTCATGGCTATAAACTTTCCTCTCAGGACTGCCTTAGCTGTGTCCCATAGGTTCCGGTAGGTTGTGTTTTCATTTTCATTGACTTCCAGGAACTTTTTAATTTCTTCTTTTATTTCATCGATGATCCATTCTTCATTAAGTAATGAGTTATTTAGTTTCCAGCTGTTTGCATGTTTTTTATCTTTACTTTTGTTGTTGAGTTCTACTTTTACTGCATTGTGATCAGATCATATGCACGGTATAATTTCTATTTTCTTATATTTGCTGAGACTTGCTTTGTGCCCTAGAATATGATCTATTTTGGAGAAGGTTCCATGGGCTGCTGAGAAGAATGTATATTGTGTAGAGGTTGGATGAAATGTTCTGTAGACATCTACCAGGTCCATTTGATCTATTGCATATTTTAGATCTTGGATTTCTTCATTGATTTTTTTGTTTGGATGACCTATCTATTGATGATAATGGGGTGTTAAAGTCTCCCACAACCACTGTGTTGGTGTTTATATATGCTTTTAGGTCTTTCAGGGTATGTTTGATGAAATTGGGTGCGTTGACATTGGGTGCATACAGATTGATGATTATTATTTCCTTTTGGTATATTTCCCCTTTTATTAGTATGGAATGTCTTTCTTTGTCTCATTTGATCAATGTAGGTTTGAAGTCTACTTTGTCAGAGATAAGTATTGCTACTCTTGCCTGTTTTTGGGGGCCATTGGTTTGGTGAATCTTCTTCCAGCCTTTCATCTAAGCCTATGCTTATTTCTGTCGGTGAGATGGGTCTCATGTAAGCAACAAATTGTTGGATCTTCCTTTTTAATCCATTTCGTCAAGCGGTGCCTTTTGATGGGTGAATTAAGTCCGTTAACATTAAGCGTTAGTACTGATAGGTATGTGGTGATTCCTGTCATTTGGTTTTCTTAGTTGTTTGAAGGTTTGATTGTGTGTACCTAAGTTGAGGTTACTCTCTACTGTCTTGCTTTTTCTTTTCCTGTGGTTTGGTGCTGCCTGTCTTTTCATGTTAAGTTGGGTTTCACTTTCTGTGTGCAGAATCCCTTGCAGAATCTTTTGTAGTGATGTCTTTGTGGTCACATATTGTTTTAGTTTCTGCTTATCATGGAAGACTTTTATTGCTCCATCTAGTTTGAATGATAGTTTTGCTGGGTAGAGTATCCTGGGGTTGAAGTTATTTTCATTTAGTGCCCAGAAGATCTCACCCCACGCTCTTCTTGCTTTTAATGTTTTTGTTGAGAAGTCTGCTGTGATTTTGATGGGTTTACCTTTGTATGTTACTTGTTTTTTCTCTCTTACGGCCTTCAATATTCTTTCCTTAGTTTCTGAACTTGTTGTTTTAATGATGATATGTCATGGAGTAGTTCTATTTTGATCTGGTCTGTTTGGTGTCCTGGAGGCCTCTTGCATCTGTATGGGAATATCTTTCTCTAGATTTGGGAAATTTCCCGTTGTTGTTTTGTTGAATATATTATGCATTCCCTTCGCTTGCACCTCTTCTCCTTCTTTGATTCCTATGATTCTCAAGTTTGGTCTTTTGATGAAGTCAGTGAGTTCTTGCATTTTCTTTTCACAGGTCTTGAGTTGTTTAATTAATAGTTCTTCAGTTTTTTCCTTTAATTACCATTTCATCTTCAAGTTCTGAGATTCTGTCTTCTGTTTGTTCTAGTCTGTTGGATTGGCTTTCTGTTTTGTTTTGCAGTTCTGTTTCGCTCTTTTTTCTGAGGTTTTCCATATCCTGGCAGGTTTCCTCTTCAGTATTGTCTATTTTTGTCCTGAGTTCATTTATCCGTTTATTCATCGTGTTCTCTCTTTCACTTTGGTGTTTATACAGTGTTTCTATGGTTTCCTTTATTTCTTCTTTTGCTTTTTCAAATTCTCTATTTTTGTTGTCTTGGAATTTCTTGAGTGTCTCCTGTACATTTTGGTTGACCCTATCCAGTATCATCTCTATAAAATTCTCATTAGTACCTGTAGTATGTCTTCTTTTAAATTATTCTTGTGGGCTTCATTGGGTCCTTTGGCATAGTTTATCCTCATTTTGTTGGAGTCTGGATCTGAGTACCTCTTTTCTTCATTCCTCTCTGGTTCCTGTACTAATTTTTTGCTGTGGGGAAACTGGTTTCCCTATTTTTTCTGTCTTCCCGTCATTGTCTTTCGTTGTTACTGCCCCTGTACTGTGTGCAATTAAGTATTTTCTAACTTGTAATAATAACAATGGTAATATTTAGAATGGAAGGGTGAGCTGATATGGAAAGCAAGAAATTAAAGGGGAAAACAAATACACAGAGAAGAGGGAGAAAGCAGAACAAGGTTTCAGACAAGAATGTTTCAAAGGTATAAACACGGAGCGTTAGTGTACTAATTGACTGTAGGGTGAACAGACATTAGAGAGACAGAGAGAGGATTGAAAATAAAAAATAAAAAAAGAAGATAAGAATAAAAATTTAAAAAATAGGTAAATGAAAGAAATATCTATATATAAAAATGAATTAAAATAAAATGGAAAATAGAAAATTAAAAAAAAGAAAAAAAAAACCTCCAAGTTTGAATGCAATGAAGTTTCAGTCTTAATAATTTGGATTTCCATCTCAGTCTCCAATCCTGGAGATGGTGCCTCAGATGTTTTTCTGTAGTTGTCTCATCAAAGAGGACGCATAAAGTAGAACAAAGCTACACACACATGCACAAATAAAACCCCACCAAGTGACCCAAGTTCAAATGCAATACAGTTTCAGTAAGTTTTTCAGCTTGCAGGTGTAATTTGGTTGTTCTCTCATGAATGGTAGGGAGAAGAAGAAAAAAAAAGAGTCAGGAGACAGTTCTGAGAATGGTATCTGCAGCTGTGGCTTGCCTGCCTGCTGCTGTCAGCCTGCTGTTGCTGGAGGCATTGTTTATGCAGATCTCTGGGGTGATCTTAGCACTCACCTGACCCTGCAGGCTTTGTTTGTTCAGAGTTCTCCTGTGTGGGAGCCTCTGCTACAGGCTTTCCCCTTTCCAAGCACTGGGAAAAGTGACACTGCCCCTGCGTTGTCAGGCCTGCGTGTTTATTTACAGTTCATGTGGGAGGTGGGTCTTCCCTCCTCTCCTGTGAAGTTTTCTTCCCACTGCCACTTTCACAAGCTTTCCTGCTCCTGATTACTGGGCGGTGCTGGTGCTCCTGCCAGCCGCCATGTTTGTTTACAGCTCATGTGGGAAGTGGGTCTTCCCTCCTCTCCTGTGGAGTTTTCTTCCCTTGGCCACTCTCACTAGCTTTCCCGCTCCTGGTTGCTGGGTGTTTGCCCCTACTCCTGCCAGAGCCTCTCCGGCCTGCCTGGCTTATTTACTGTCCCAGGAAGGATTCCCTTCCCCCAATCTTCAGCGCTCAGGGCTCCCCACTGTCTTTCCCGTGTGTGTTTTTTCCTCTTATTGCTTATTACTCAGTTTCTCTTTTTTCCCCGGGTGGAGGTCAGTCTGTCCAGGGGGCTATGCTGCTCTGGCCCAGGCTTGTCTGTGGGAGTACCACGGTACCGGGAAGCTCACCTGGTCCATGTCTTCCCAAGCCGTCTGGGCACCAGCGACTGGTGGCCCGGGGCCCTCCTTGTTTCTCCATTTAACGTGAAGTGGAGATTCTCTGCACCGGCTGGAGGTGTGGAGGGGTCAAAGTTACGCCTCTTTTCAGTGATTATGCCTGCAAAGTGTGTCTCCGGCGTCTCTCCAAGATTTCACTATAGGAGGCTCACTTTCTGCTTCCTCCCTCTAGCCGCCATCTTGGAAATCCTCTTCTATTAAGTTTTAAAAATTTTTTTCCATTAGGTTTTTTTGTCTGCTACTTGCATTGTCTTTTGTTTATTCTGAATTACACTTTTTTTCTGCTTATTTTGGTCTTTGTACCACATACCTAGTGATCCTTGTTTGTCCATTCTTATAGTTCTATGACTTTAAGGATTAATATGCAAATATTTCCCAATATTATATGACCATCTCGAGCCTCTCTCCAGATCTTTGCTCTTAACATTCCTTCTTAATATCTCCAGTTAGAATCAATACATCCAAAATGGGAAATTCCTGGTATTCTTCATTTTACTTCAGGCTAATATCACTCATCTAGTAGTTCAGGCCAGAAACTCTGGAGTCACTTTTTTTCTCCCTTTTACTCACAGTCTACGTATACTTCACTAGCAAGTGCAGTTGATTATTTAAAATATAACCAGAATCTGAAAGGGCCGAGAAATGAAGACATCCCTGTAGCAATGGGCACAACTAGTGCCCAGGTCTTGTTCTCAGATACCATTGCCCACTAAAAAGAAAGTGTTCTTTGGAGAAATGAATGATTCCAAGACTGGTGCAAGGTAGGTACAAAATGATACTGAAATACCATATTGCACTGAAATGTATGGAAGTGCTAAAAAATTTCTTGGGGACATGTCACAAGGCATGGGAGCCAGCTTGAAGAGCTCAGTCACTTGCAAATCTGAGACAGTTTGAACATCAAAAAAGTAATGAATTTCAAAGTAGGAATTCATGAGTCCATACTGATAATAAGCAGATAAATAAATTAATTGGGTGGGAAGGAGGGCTCTTACAGTAAAGGCAGAGACCAATTGGAAAATGGGGTTGGAAGATCATTAATTTGTGATCATCATAGTAAAAATTGGATCATGCAAGAATCATTGACAAATTCTAAATTGAGGGGAAGTTTTGGTTAGGAGTAGACTATTTTTGTGGTCTGAAAGTGGCTTCCCAGAATTGCTTATTAGTGGCAAGTGATAGTACAGAGGAGAAATCAAATAATACCTTGACCAACTGATTAAATTAAACAGTGTTAGTGAGGGATTAGGTAGACATCCTGTGCCTCTGAATGTGACATCCCAAGAAGATGACAGTATTGCCAGTACATCACTGACAATACAGAATCTGAATCTAATCGTGAACAAACATTATACAAAACCCAAGCTAGGATCATTCTAATTTTAAAATGGGAAGGGGGGTATTAGTGTTCAAAATGTCCGTGTCATAAATGTTCTAGATTAAAAGGCACCTAAAGAGATTGACAACTAAATATATCTGATCCAAGACTGGATCCTGAACTAGAGGGGATAAAATACTAGGACATTGTTGGGGCAACTGGCACAACTGGAGTACGAACAGTGGATTAAAGGACAGTATCAAAGCTGGCAGGGTGGCTCAAGTGGTAGAGTGCCTAACTAGTAAGCGTGAAACCCTGAGTTCAAATCCCAGTACTGCCAGAAAACAAAAAATCAGTAAGGTACAGTATCATGTTAAATTTACTGAGGTTGATAATTCTGCCGATTATGTAAAAGAATATCATAGTATACGGTATTTAGGGGAAAAGGGCCATGACATACATACGTAACTTACCCTCACATGATTCGGACCAGAAAATTTGTTTATACAGATGTGTGTACATACATGCTTTGTATATTCTCAACAGGTAAAGATAATGATAGTAATAGGTAAACATGAAAAACGACATGAATGCTTTTGTACTATTTTCCTTTGCTATTTTTTAAAAATAAAATTGAATTTATTGAAATAAAAACAAAAATATAACCCCAGTATCACTTCTTTACTTTGCCAAGTAACCATTATGCCTTAGTGAGGTTGCTGCAGTTGCCTGCTAGTTGATCTGTCTGCTCCCATCCCATCCCTCTATAGTCATTTCTTCACATACTGGCCAAGAAATTCTCCTAGTACATAAGTCAGGTGATGTCATTGTTCTTTTCCTAGCTTACTGTTTCTCAGGAATATGCAAGGCCTGTATGCCCTGGACCACTTCATCCTCTGTGGTATTACTCCTCCATCACTCTGTGCCACTTAGTTCATTTTAGACTAATAGGCCTCTGTATTCCTGCAGGAGGCTAGGTGCAGTCTTCTCTCAGGTGCCTTGTCCTTACTATTCTCTCTGTTTGGAACATTCTTCTTTCAAATAGCTGATTGGCTCCCTTTCTCCTTCCTTCTGGCCTCTGCTCAAATCTGCCATCATCAGAGAGGCTATCCCTTTCCATTTCCCTTCTCCCTTCTCCCTTCCCCCTTTCCTTTCCCCTACCTTCTTCCCCCTTCCCTTCAACTCAGGGCTTCATGCTTGCAAAGCAGGCACTCTACTGCTTGAGCCACTCCTCCAGTTCATTTTGCTTTATTATTATTTATTATTATTCTTTATTTGCCCAGGCTGGTTTCAAAATATGATTCTCCTGATCTCATCCTCCTAAGTAGCCAGGAATACAGGAGTGAAGCACTGGCATCCTACTCCATTTTGCTTTTAGTTTATATGTTCAGGTAGGGTCTCGTGCTTCTGCCCATGGCCAGCCTTGGACAGCAATTCTTCTACTGCACCCTCAAGAATAGGTGGGATTGTAGATATGTACCACTGTGCCTGGCTTGTTTTTTGAGATAGGATCTCTTTTTGCTTGGACAGGCCTGGAACTGTCATCCTCCTTTGTAGCTGAGGTTGCAGGCATGTTCTACCATGCTAGACCCCTGCTTTATATCTATTTCTGTTCTATATTCTTTATTTGTATATTGTCAGTTTCCCTTTTAGAATAGAAACTCCTTGAGAGACGCACTTTGTTTTGTTCACTGATGCATCCCCAGGATAGTGCTTGACATGCAATGGTCTCTTAGTAAATGCTTGAGAATAGAAGAATATTTAAGCTTGAGGCATTTATAGCTCAGTGAAAATTCTTTTTTTTTTTTTAGTGCGTTTTCTTGGTTTTGTTAGTCTTCACTGAAGTTGATGGAGACAACAACCAGTGGTTTAGTGTGGGGATATCTAGCTGTCAGATCTAGCTCTCTTGGCCAGGCCAGTTTCCCTGAGAGATTTTCAATTTATTGGCTTGGAAGCAGAGGAGAAGAAGGTTGGGGAGGTGAATAAGCCTGCCTTGTAATGTTCTGGAAGCAAAGTAGTGCTGTTGCCTTGTTCTTGCAGACTATGTGCTACCCTTCCTCCTTTACTGTTTTTGTAGTAGTTTCAGTAAGGAGTGGGGGGCAAACAAGTGTATTCCTTCACCAATCCAGTAGCTCTTTCAGTAGAGGTTAAGACTTACCCACATGAGGACTCCTGCTTATTCTCTGTGATACTAGGAAGTAGTGATTGACTTGGGAACCCAGTTCTTGGAGCCTGTTAATCTACACCTGTCAGTCAAAAGGAGAGCTTCTCAGATCAGAGTTTTTAGTCACAAACGTGGCTCTCGAGGGCTTAAAATGTGGCGTCTTTGAGTTAAGATGGTTGTAAGCATGAAATATAATGTTTTATGCATAGTAGGTATAAAAAGATTAAAGCTTTTGGAGACTGAATAAGAATGTAAAGTATTTCATTGATAATCTTGAAAGATATATGTTGAAATGATAATGTCTTGAATACGTTGAGTTACATTTATTACTAAAATTCATTTTATATGTTTCTTTTTGCCTTTTAAAATTTGGCTACTTGAAATTTAGAATTACATATATGGCTTGCATTATAACTCTTTTGCTAAATAAGGCTAAGAAGTAAGGCGAATGTATCTATCAGTAATGGTCTTGGATCCTAGAAATCCATAAAAGTATCCTGTGGACCAGAATTAGCAGATTGCATTTCCCCTCAATGATGGATGGATACCTTCATGTTTGACCAGTTGTTGAAGTTTTGTATTTTTTGAAAGGAATCATAATAATCCTTTTTAATTTCACTTTGTATAGTCTGATCTTGCCAGACTGTTACATCTCCTTTTTTTTTTTTGAGTGCTAAAGTGCTATTTAAATCTTGGAAGAGAACAGATCCATATTTTGCTATTTGAGATTAGTGCTTTCACCTACATGGGTTTGATGTCAGGATTTTAAGTCCTATGAGTCCTTCCAGAGGATTTGAGCAATTTGAAGATGTTAGTTTTTTACAGATATAAGCAGTTCTAATTGCCTGCATATAACCTAGTTAAAGACATACTAGCTGGAACAGAAATGGAGACTACTTCCTTTTGACTGCCCAATGAATAACATACATGATTATTGACCAGTACCAGATCAATTTGGCCTCAAAGCCTAATTGATCACGCTATATTCTTATGGCTGTATTGTCCTTTTATCCCCCCACAGAGGCACAGATTATTGTCAGTTTGGCATTTGTTTTTAATTTTATGAAGAGTGTTTCAAATTAAAACTCTCAGATCACTGTCCCTGCTCAGAGTCATTAATGTGGTCCTTATATAATTAAGCCATCCACCATTCAAGCCGATTAACAACTTCTAGAATAGGAATTTGAGGTTGAAAGCACTATTCCCAATTGCCATTCTTCAGGCTGAAGGATTAGGGAATTATAGCCCCTTTTTTTCTAACTCATCTTTTATCAGAATGCTGAAAAGTAAAATCTTCCTTATTTTTCAGTTCCATTCCTTTTTCCTTACTTAGGTGT
The DNA here is from genome assembly GCF_047511655.1 of Castor canadensis. Classification (NCBI taxonomy): domain Eukaryota; kingdom Metazoa; phylum Chordata; class Mammalia; order Rodentia; family Castoridae; genus Castor; species Castor canadensis. Next base: position 9,829,960 of record NC_133398.1, on the reverse strand, counting down.
TTAGGAAGATAATTTTGCCTTACAACCTGAAGAATTATGTCTATTTTTTTGAAAGACTGAAAGATATCAGAGTAGGTAGTCAGATTTTAGGTCCTTCAGGCTAACTTTCTGGGTCAGTCCACTTTGAAAAGAATCATTTCAGCTAGTTAGGAGATTTATTTTGAATTATAGAATTATTTCCTTTTCACTGTTGAAATACTTTTGTAGTCTCTTGCTGTACCTCTCTTTCCTACATTCTCTTCAGAAGAGAAGACTATATTTCATCTTTCAGTTTTTAGTTTTTCTGTTAGTTACCCACCATAAATTTCAGTAACTGTAATTCTACCATAAGATACTTTCAGTGCTGGAATTTAAACATAGGGGCTCACATACTAGATAAGTGTTCTGCCATTGCGCTATATCCCCGGCCCTAGTTCTGTTACAGGTTACTTTCATAAATAGCACATTCTCTAGTTTTGATTCCATCAACATCAGATTGTGTTTCTTGACTTTTGTTATGAAGCATTAGGAAATTGGTACTTGCTCATCCATCTCTTAGGCTTTTAGTTTTACATTTTAACTATTTTGGGGGAATAGTTGTGTAGTTTATACTGGGGGGTAAATGATGTTGGTTGTAGTGACTGTGACTGGGTATGTGTGTGGAAAGTGTAGTGAGTAGCTAAATAGCCCGGGTATTAATTACTCAGGTCTCCTTTTAATTCACCGCTCCATTTCCTATTGCTGCTTTCTAGGCTTTGGAGCCTCTCGTGATCTTTGTTGAGAAAAGTGGCTTCTACCTCTACCACAAGTCTTTCTTGTAGTTTGGGCCCCTTCACTGTGGTATATTTGTCAGTCTGTGTTCCAGAAATATATCAATCTGGTGTCCTGCAGTCCCTCTCCCTCCCAGTGGATTTATACCCTTTACTGTCTTGCCAGTGGGAATTTGGAAGGGAGGATAGGAAACAAAAAAACATACGCTCTCTTGAGCCAAGAAGATCCAGAGTGATGTTTCATTTTCAGTTATCTTAAGTTGCTCTTGAATATTTGTATGGTGCTTTTATGTAATCTATTTAATTTTCATAACAGCTTTTGATATAGGTGGGACATAGATTATTCTTATCTCACACTTGAGGAAATTGAGGATTAGAAAGGCTAAGGAAGGCTGTTGAAGGTCACTTGCCTAAGTAAAGTTATAGAACTGAGAAAGAGATTAGTGTCCAAGTCCTTCACTCTTAGTTCAGTTAGTTTTCTTTGTATTAAACTATTTTTTTCTTGGGTATGGGGTTTTCATTGTCTGCAAGTTTTTACTCTAAATTAAAAAAAAATCATTATAACTGAAGATCATGTATAACTGTGACAGAAATTTGGTTTTGATGAAATTATTTTTTAATGTAGCATATAAGGTTTTGTTCTAAATAAATACAGTTCTATACTGCAATTTCTATATCTAACCTCCCAAAACAAATTCAGTGGAAAATATAATTTTTAACTGTGTATACAGTTTTCCTATGATAAGAAATTTGGATTATTTGTATCTTCTACTTTCTTTACCCGCCTTTATTCTCTCATTGATTGATTTCTTTTTTTTTTTTAGTTCTGCTACAGGTGACTTTTATAATATAAGTTAGGAAATACATTTAGTCAGAGCATATGCTATAACATACATACTTAGTTGGGCATTTTAACACTGAGATTTGCTTATCAGTTTCTGGTATTTGCTTTGTCTTGTATCTTCTTTGAAATAGAATCCCAGTTTAATGTTTCATTCTTTATTAGCTTTCTTTTACTCTTTCTTATAATGTCTCATCTTTTAGAATATCAGATGGCTGGGCATTTCTGTTTTTGTAGAAAACTGAAGTTCTTAATGTGTTTTCATTAGGTTAACATATCTGTGCGTGTGTAGCTTAACTTCACCCCATTAAAAGTGAATTTATTTTTGCTTGTTTGTTGGTTTTAGAGACAGTCTAGCTACATAGCCCATGCTGTTCTTGAACTCTTGTCTCAGCCTCCCAAGTACTAGGATTACTGCCTGAAGCGATTTTTTTTGCGCCTGGCCCTGAAGCAGTTTTCTTAATCAGTATTTTTTGCTTGCTTCCTATTCTTTCCAAAATGAGTTGTAAAACAATAGTTAAAAAGTTTTCTGTGTTGTCTGGTATTACTAGTCTCAGTCTATATAAAGGCTACAAGTAGGTAATTTAGTTGTATCAGTGTGATTGGTTTCTTCTCTCCTCCCTCCTTGCTTCTTTCCCGTCTTCCTTTCTTTTTTCCTTCAGCACATGCTTTACCACTGAACTATACTCCCAACCTGACTGATTTCTTTAAAGTAAATTAGACATGGAGTTTATAATTGTGCATATTGAATCACATACATTTATTGTTTATTTTTACTGGGTAAAAATCACACTGCAACAAATTTTTGTCAAGAATATTTGTATCTCACATTCCCACACTATTCAGAACTCAGTTTTGCTATAGATTTTAGAGATGGAGTAGAGGCTATGATTTATTTGATGCTGGATTCTTCTACTTATAAATGGACAGGTTAGGATTTGTGCCATAGACACACATCCTCTTTTCTGGAAGGGACAGACAGACACACACACACAGAGACACACTCTCACTGTCTCTTACAGTAATTTCATTGAGTCTGTGTTTACATTGCCGTTTTGCCCAATTCCCAGGTATCAACATGTAATACATGTTGTGAATGGTGCCTTCCAGAATTGGGTAAAATGGCTGCTTTACTTAGATTTTTCTAAGAACTCACAGAATATAATTTAATGCAATCATTTTAAGTTTGGAAGTGTTTGTTCAGTGTGGATTCTAACTCTACAAAATCTTTATCTTACTTTTCTTGTTCTCTAAAATTAAAAAATGCCATCTGCTTTAGTACCCACTTACCTCACAGAGAAGATGGAAGGATTGTTAAATTTAAAAAAATTACAAAATTCTTCGGAGATAAGTTCTTATGAATATAGTGTGCACCAGCTGTAGATAATAAATATTACTAGAGAGTCTCCCTGCTCATAAATAGAAAAAATTTCTTGTAGTTAAGTTATAAAGTTTGAAAATGTGCCTTAGAGATTAGCCATACTTGGTATTGTTAAGTTGAGCTTAGACTTATTTTCTACTCTTTACAAAGAGAGATTCATTATTTGGTTCTGTGACATTATACTAAGTCAATGATTAAAATATTATCCATTCAATGAGAATTTTTTTAATCTTGTATTTTCCAGTATATTTATTCTAATCTAAAACAATTCTTTTTAAACTTTTCAAGGTGATATTTGATCTTTATTTTAAAATTTTTTACTTTACCTATAATAAAGTAATTGAACTATGTGGAAATGTGAACATGGAAATACTATTAATATTTTCCCTGCTTTTAAAAAAATGGTTGAGATAAAAATGTGGACAGATCTTCATTTATGAATGGATGTAAACACATCTGCAATGTATATATGCATTCACTATATGTGTGTCTATATTATTGTATTGAAAAATATCTTTATTTTTTGGTTGTACTAGGGTTTGAATTCAGGCTCTTACTCCTGCCAGACAAGTGCTGTACCACTTAAGCCATACCCCTAGCCTGTTTTGCTTTCATTATTTTTCAAATAGGATCTTATTTTTATACCCAGGCCAGTTGGGACTGTAGCTTCCCATATAGCTGGGATGTAGCTTCCCATATAGCTGTGCACCTTTGTGCACAACCTTTATTGGTTGAGATGGGGTCTCTTGGACTTTTTGCCTGGGCTGGCCTGGAACCTCAGTCCTCCTAATAATCTCTTCCTCCCTAGTAGCTAGGATGACAGGTGTGAGTTACCATACCCAGCTTGACCTGTCTACTTTCAAGTTGATTTTAGATAGAAGCTTTTTAGTGTGAAGAGTCAGAATATGAAATAGGAAAAGACTACACAACTAAAAACCTCAAGCTTTTTTGTGACTATTAGGTGTTTTTCTGCCATATTTAATTAGCTATTTTTTGTTTTGAGGCAGGGTCTTGCTATGTTCTGGGATTACAGGCATGTACCATCATGCCTGGCTAATTAACTGTGTTTTATATTTCATATGTAAGTTGTATTTTGTATGCTGAAAGGAGTAATGTCGAATTTGTGCAGATGTTTGGAAAGCGAACTTGATAAAATTTGAAAGAAATCGTTCCTATTCCCTGTCTCCTTCACCTGTATCTCTTATTTCCTGTATTTGTATATAGGTGTATAATAAATTCTGTACTACACTAAGCTGAAGTTGATTGAAACAAGCACTGTGAATAGCCAAGAGAACTATTAACCACTCTGGATGTAACCTGAGTTGTTGTTTTCATCTCAGGATGGTCTACTCTGAATTTGAACGTATTGGAGTCTGAGAGTCCCCTGGTTGTTCCTGACAGGCTGGCTGGCTTTGCTTCATCCAGATTATTTATCGGTGGTGTTAAACAGGATGTTGAATGGTAGGATTGAGGAATGTCTGTTCAGTACTCCACTCCACTTTTAAATTAACTATGTATGACTTTATTGAAAGGGGTTTTAAAAGTAACATAACTTTGCTCTCTCCTTTTACTAAACTTACAGCATCTGGCAGTAGAAAAAAATATAGTGGCACCATGGTGTAGAGCATCGAAGAATCCATATTGTGACAACACATCAAAATAAATTGCTGTCAACAGACCAAAACACCAAGTGCTGTGATTCTGTCTGACGTGTGAAGATTCAGACAGGCTGTCTTGACGAGTTGTGGTGGAGCACCTGCGTTTGACAGAATACAGTGATATAAATCTGATCTGCCTGATACGAAGCACCTAGATAGAGTTAATGCTGGTGACAATAAGTCTGCATAAAATTTCTAAGACATGAGTCTGATTTTATTTTGCCTTTTATATGTGTGGTGTTATTTTTTGGGTCACATTTTGATTCTTGCTTGTTTTCAATTTGTGTTTGTAGTGTGGTCTTAAAATGTAGTTGTGAATAATTCTGAAAAATGTAAAAATTAAGGTTTAGTTCAATCTTTTCTTTTAGTAGTATTACAAAAGCAATACCGTAGAAATTGCTCAAAGGAGAAAAAAAGCAATGAAATTTTATTTTATGCTAATCCATAAATGTAATCATAGTTGAGGTTGTATTAATTTTGTAACTTATAGCCAAAATATTGAAGACAGTAGGTTAAAAGTCATGAATTACTATAAATCTTCTCTCAAGCTGCATTTGACTTTAAAGCCTTCTAAAGATGTAAAATCATTGAACAGGTGGTTAATTTTTACCTTTCATTACCAATAAATGATAACTTTTTATAGTACCAGTATATATCACAGCTCATTTAAGAATGTGTAAAACATATCATAGATCTGGAATTTAATTATAGAACTTCCTCCTAGCTTCTTTGTTTCATGCAACTGCAGATACTAGATACTTCATTCTGACAGTGGTAAGCTAGTAAATACAGAGAATTATAAATTTTACTTGTATTTTTCTCAGTAGCTATTTAAGAGATTAACAAGGGGTTTTTATTTGAAAGAAAGAATCCTTTTAAAAAGGAAGGATTCCTATAGTGGGTTTAGATTATAACATTTTTTTAAAATTTAGGACAATTTTAAAAAATGGAAATGAAGGCAAAAGATAGTATTAGTTGTGTTATTTTAACTCTTTATAACAACCAACTTGTTGTAGCATTTCATAATGAGACTTGTCATTGTCCGAATACAGAAATCTATTTGGTTTTCCCCGGTCTCAAGGATGCTCCTGTTTCTTATCTAATTTATTGGTTATCTCATTTGAAGATTAGTTTCAAATTATAGCCAATTGTTGCTCTGGTATTTCCCTTGTGAAAAACATAGAAAAAGAATTCAAGGGTTCCTTACAGTTGAAAAAATTTGAAAATAGCACTGTCCACTATATAGTTTTTACAAAGTATAAGTTATTTTTAAAAAGTTACCATTCATTCTTGACTGTATTGTTATTTTATCCCTTAAAGACTGCTAATGAGAAATAGAGCCTCATTATGATTTTAAGGATGAGAGAGGAAGGCTTTTAATTAATGATATGTAAATGGTCTTGAATTGATTATGTTAGAATATCAAGAGAGATGGGTAGAAGCTGTGGTGTAATATATTTTAATTAAGAATTAATTAAAAATGATGGCAATTTCATAAAGCCTCACAGAAAATAGTAGAATTTACTTTCTGTCAGGAGTAAATTAGCCTGTGATTAAATAAAGGGCCTGCATTAATAGTGGAGTTATATTTAAACTCTGCTATGAAGAATTATGTAATTTTTCCTAAATAAGTAAAATTAAAATTTCATATTTAAAAGTGGGTCTAAATGGTGACAGAGCTAGGTTATTTTGTGAGTATAATATATTGTTCTTTTGATAGAAAGTTTTTGTGTAAATATTTTTATCCTGAGCATATATGCTGTGTAGTCTTAAAAGAATGGACTTTGCCCTGCTGCCTGATTAACACGGTGGATAAAGGAGCAAACTTAGAAGTAGCCCTGGCATTGATTTTCCTCTAGCTGTGTTAGGTGCAGATCTGAAATAGTTTTTAGATCATTGAAAATTGTTAAGAGTGGCACCTTCCTCCCAACCTAAAAACATTTCTTACTTAGAAGTGGTTTTTTATTGGAAGTATACTTTCATTGAAAGGGATAGTACCTCTTTAGAAAGTCTAAAATGTGTATGTTTCTTCAGCTGGAAACTGAAATTTCCCTATGTTAACTTACAGGCTATATTATTTTTTACACAGTTTTTTAGTAGTTTAGTAAAAGGCTTTAAAGGAAAACCTGCCTTTGAGTTCTGCTTGGATTATTATTGACCTTACTAGAAAGGCTATCCTATGTATTCAGTGCATATATTTCATTAATGTTTTCCCAAACATTAATTTAGGGAATCATTTCAGTGTTATTAGCTGATTATGTTAGATTATTATTTAAAACCCTGCATAATACACTATGATAATTTCAACCTTAATTCACTACTTCATGCTTATAAAGCATACTTTAACATGTGTTTGAAACTCAGAAATAGTCATGGTAAAAGAGGAGAGATGAACATTCCTAGGTTCCATTTGCAAATGGTAGCCATTACTGCTGATTGGTAACATTTTACCCTAGTTACTGTGGTTTACAAAAACATAACCATCACAAAGAAGTTGTCATGACCCTGGGATGAAACAGTTGTTGATACATTATTTCACATTTACTTATCTGTAGATAATACTCAGAAACTGCATGGTATGTACTTTTGTGTTAGTCCGTTCATTGAAGTATTACCATAACAACAGTAATACGTCTTGCTTTCATCTTAATGCTGATTGCAAGATGCAAAGATAATTTTTAAAAGACTGAACTTAAGCTGGGCCTGTTGTTAAACACCTGTAATCCCAGCTACTCAGGAGGCAGAGATCTAGAGGCCAGCATGTGCAAAAAGTTAGCTGGACTCCATTGCAAACAATGAACTGGGTGTGGTGGCATGTGCCAGTCATTCCGGGTACAAGGTAAAATACGTATCTCAGTCCAGGCTGTCATGGGTAAAAACACTAGACTCTATCAAAAAGTAACTAAAGCAAAAAGGGATGGGGGAATGCCTTAAGTGGTAGAATGTCTGCTTAGCAATTTTGAGGCCTGAGTTCAAATTCCAGTACAGCCAATAAAACAAAAACAAGCCCCTACCCCCAAACTGAACTTAGCATTATGTTAATATGGATCTTTTAAAAAGGAGAGAGATCACATTTTTGTTTTGGTGATAGTATTAAAAAGTGTCTTCTGCTAGGACTAGGAACAATTTGAAATGTCAGGTTATTTCTAATAAAGTTTTGTTGGGTAAGTCTGTTAGTGCCTTGGTGAGATTTCTGGAGTACTACTTTGGATCCAGTATCTTTTATTTTGTTTAGAAGATGGAAATGAATGCTTAAGAAAATGAACTGTAGATCCAGTTGGAACAGTTAAAGATTTTTGAGGGTTTTTTTTTTTTTTTTTGGTGGTACTGGGGTTTGAACTCAGGGCCTCATCCTTGCTAGGCAGGCATTCAACCACTTGCGTGCTCTGTACCATCCTTTGGAAGGTATTTTGACTAGAGAAAAGCAGGCCAAAAGATTGAAAGAGTTTCATGAAATTGAAGCCAAGTATTTGGTCTCTGTATACTATTGTTAGTATTATTTTAATCTTTACTGGTAAAAGATGAAACATTAGGAAATGACCTTAAAATGAAAGCAGGAAAGATTTTGATTCACTTTGTGGAAGAGGTACAGAATCACTAGTGTGGAAAATAGACACTCAGTTTGTGTCAGTACCAGTTTGTCTGTGTTAGGTATGTGCTAGAGATGCCTGGAATCAGGTCTTGACCAGAAGCTTGCTCAGAGGCCCTTCCAGTTCTGTTGTTCTGTGATGCTGTATTGATTCTGCATTTCAGTGAAGGAATGCCTTTTTATTTTTTCTGTGAGAAACAGTATCGTAATTATTTTGTTGTGCTTGGCACAGGACACTTAGGCTTCTTGTTGTTGTAGTCTCTAAGGTATATTTGAAGTCCAGGTCTTGTTTATAAGCAAGTTCACAGGGTCTAGAAAGATGAAGGCCTATTGTGTTGGAATTTAAATTAGAATCTGATGAATTCACTGTAATGATTTTACTTTTTTCTTTTTCTTTGTTTTTTAAAATACTTATTGTTTGCTGAAAAATGAGGGACAATTAAATTCCCTCAAATTCCTGGTCTTAGTATTGTTTTTCTGTGACCTTAGCTTTTGCTCTGTAACAATAACCATAGCTGTCAGGGACTGAAAGCTGCAGTTTGCGAGGGAGGTAAAAAGTACTTTTAAGTGCATTAGCTCATTTAACTCTTCTGTCAACTGCCTGGTTTAGGTCACTAGTTCTCAAACCAGTGTTTGAGTGTTTACCACCTTTTCATGCAGCGCTTAAGAATTACTGAGGACCTTAAGAGAGTTTTTGCTAATGTGGATAATATATGTAAATATTTACATTAGAAATAAAAAAATAGCTATTAGTTTATTTTAAAGCAACAATAATAAAACAGTTGCATGTTGATATAAAGAACATTTTGAAAATAAAAAATAATCCATATTTTCCAAAATAAAAGATTAGTTAGAAAAATGGTATTGTTTTATATTTTTTGCCAATCTCCAAGCTGGATGGATTCTCATATCTGCTCCTGTTGTGATACCAAACTTCTTGTTGCATCCTGTAATCTTCGTTCTGTATTTATTAAGAAATGAGAGTGAAGGGGGCAACTGGACATCTTAAGAATACTATGAAAAGAGTTTTGACCTTGCAGACCCCCAAGGTGCTTCTAAGGGGTCCCTGTCTGTTCTTTATTCATTTATTTTATTTTTGATTAATTACACATTATTAATACAAGGGGATTTCATTGTGATATTCTATGCCTGCCTGCATACAGTATACCTTGAACAACTTCAAAACTGATTCCTAAATGATTTAGGAAATATTCTCATTTTACCAGTAAGCACTGCTGTGTACTTTTGTAGTATGTATTGCTAACGAATGTCCATTTTTATTGATTTTTTTGATGATATTTTTGAACTGGGAGTTTGAACTGGGGTGCTACCTCACACTTGCTAGGCAGATGCCCTACCACTTGAGCCACACTTCCAGCTAGTGTCCATTTTTCTTTATTTTTTTTCTCTTGATGTTGGCATTTAGAAGATCAATCCATGATTGTGATATCATCAAGCTTAGTGTAATAGCTTCCCTTAGTTTAGGAATCTAACTTGGGGATTTTCTTAGAAGGTCCTGGATATCTGTTTAATTTTGCAATTGGGAAACACTTCTAAGCATTAGCTGTGAGTGGCAGTTTTCAGTCAGTTAAATTCTAGCATAATATCTTTGAATGAGAAAGGTGAATAACATTAATATTTAACTAGTTTCCAAAGTTAGGATAGGATATTTAATTCTAGGAGAAAACTGCTAGAATTGAAGAGAATGCACAGAATTTGTATCCTGGTAAGTCCTTTTATTTACTACATTCTTAACCAAGGTCTGTCTTGTGTGTGTGTGGGGGGGGATAGTGGAGTTTGAACTCAGGGCCTACACCTAGAGCACTCTACCAGCCCTATTTTTGTGATGGGTTTTTCTTTTTTTATGAGATAGGGTCTCGAGAATTATTTGCCCAGGCTGCCTTTGAACTGCAATCCTCCTGATCTCTGCCTCCTGAGTAGCTGGGATTATAGGTTTGAGCCACCAGCACCCGGCTACCGAGTTCTTTCTGGGAATGGATTTTTACCTGCTTAAAGTTTTCCATGGCTCATTTCTTTCATTTATAGGATTCTTTATCTGAAAAAAAAGAACGCTTTCTTGAAATTCAAATTTATTTAAAGTGCTTAGTGACTGTAGCTCCTCTGGAATATTCACCAATTAATGTAGGGTCATTGGTGATTAGGGTAATTTTTTCTTTGAAGTACATCTTATGAATACTACAAAAACATAATAATGGTAATATCAGTGTTAAGTATTTAGCAGTTCAACTTACTATATGAAGACCCTATTGGGAGGAATAGATTACTTTGTTCTTGAATTATGGGTGTAATTTCCAACATAACAAAATTGCATGGTATATAAATGAAAATATTTGAATGAAGTATTGGTGGTAATTCTGAAATCAAGGATCATTAGGGTATGTGAAAATTTTGCATTTTAATTTTTGATTATGAAATATTTCAAACACATAGTCATCTGTATTCCTTTCTGTTAGATTTAGTAAGTATTAACATTTTACCATATCTGCTTTAGATATTTATTTAAAAAATAACCTAGTTTAATATGCTGAAGATTCCCCAACCTCCAGGGCTAACTTTCCCTCCAGTACAAAATTAGTGCCTATTTTATAGTTGGTGCATATTCTCATCTGAATTTTTTAAAAAACTTATACATTTGCATTATTTATAAATAATGTATAGTGTTTTTAGCATTGACATAAAATAATATTTATGGAGGATATATACTATATGTATCTTCTTGTAGCCTGATTTTTTGTTTGTTTTTCTTTTTTGATGGCACTGGAGTTTGAACTCAGGGCTTTGTACTTGCAAAGCAGGTGTTCTACCACTTGAACCATGCCTCCAGTCCATTTTACTCTGGTTATTTTAGAAATCAGGTTTCTTGAACTTTTTTCCCAGGGTGGCCTCAAACCTTAAGCCTCCCATTCTCAGCCTTCCAAATAGCTAGGATTATAGGCATGAGCCATTTGTGCCTGGCTTTGTAGCCAGATCTTTTCACACATTATTTTTTTCTAAATATATTCAGTTTTGATAGCTGTGGACTAATTTCATTTGCTTTGACCACTTCGTAGTATTCCGCTGTGTAGATGGATTTCATGTTCATTTCTTTATTGGGGATATTTAAATTGTTTCAGAAATTTTGCTATAATAAATATGCTTGTATGCATAGTTTTTTCCATATGTAAGAATGTATAGCTAGAGAGATGTATAGATGTAAGATGTATAGCTAGAAATTGAGTTTTTGAGTTGTAGAGTGTATATCCAGCTTTAGTTGATGTTGCTACATTGCTTTACAGAGTGGTTGTACCAATTTGCATTGCCACCAGTAATAAGGTTGTCTCACACAGAACTGGGTTCTGAAGTCAGGTACTTCTTTTTCAAGAATCACAGAAACTAAATCCACCTAGTTTCCTTCATCTTTAGCCTAAATTCAACTTAATCTCCTATATCCTATGTGCCAGATACAGATACCAGTAGTTTTTAAATTTGAACTTTTGCTAGGTATAATAATTTGTGTTTTGCATTTTTGGAAGTACTACTTTGCTGTTCAGGATTTATATTGAGTTATTAACAAAATGACAAGATATATACAGAAGTCATTCAGTTAAATATATTCACATCATATTTTAATAGGACAATAGTTTTATTTTTGACCTGCCAGATATGAGATGTGTATATATTTGTGTTGTCTAGAAGATTTTCCATATTTCAGAGTAATTAAAGGTTTATGTAGAAATGCTATGTAAACTATATTTGCCAAACCTAATTTATTAGAAATCAAACTATCATATTTAGGTATGACGAAACCTAAGTCACAATGAAGATTAGTCCTGACAAAGCCTTGTAGAAGGGGAGATAGGAATGAATACTTCATAGCTTTTCTGCTGTCTGGTGTCATTCTGTAATGTATTCCAAGCCAGTCATAAAATTTTACTGGTTGATCATTTAAATACAAAGTTAGATGTAAATTTGGTATTCATCTGAAAAAATAAGATTGGTCAGTTAAAAAAACTAATCTTGATTCTCAATTAGCATCTTAAGTCATACCAGACCAAATACTATAATTTCAGGCTATATACTATTTATTTTATAATAGGAAGTTATTGATCACAAGGTTCTCTTACAGATTAAAAGTTTTGTGGTATAGTTGGAGTGTTCAGTTTGTTCAATTTATTAGGATATCAAAAGGAACAGAGTTCTAAGCATCATTGTGACAAATTTGTTTGCCTTTATTTCTGTTAAAAGTGTTTCCAGACCTTTGTTTTGATACTGGAAATCAGTATTGTAAGTCACCCTCTTTGTTCTAGGATGAATAGAACGCATGCTTTCTGCAGTTCCCTTGATCAATGAGAAAATGCCTTGTATCAAAACCACATGGTGAGAATGTAGCTGTAGGTGATCCCCTGAGAATTTTTTTGATTGGAGCTGGGAGTTTGGCACTGAAAGAAGAGGGAGACAGACAGGTTGTTTGAAAAAAATTCCCATTAGGCCAAATGCTTATGTTGAAGCTGTGCTACAACATTTTTCATGTAGAAAGTGCAACTTTATCAGTTTTAAAAGTTAAGGGGTATTTATTGCATTATTGCAATAATCTGTTTTCCCTTTGGATTTTTTGTATATTTCATTTTGCTTGCATTTCATTAGCCAGTGGACAAGAATTTTCTTTAATTCACATGCTCATCAGTCCTGTTTTTCAGGATTTTATTCTGGAAATACATCACTACAAAATTTATCATTTAGTTCCTAAAGTCAGTGCAACTGCCATGCTTTGTAATATACACTTGTTAAGTTCATAGACAGTAAGAGAAGAGGTACAAGCTTAATGATTTGGCTTAAAATTGTTATGATATGCTATATTAATGATGATGTTCTTTTTCAGGAGTTCTAATGTTAGATGAGTAATCTCAACATTTACTTTCCTAGTCAGGGACTGCTTAAACTTTTGGACATATTCAAGTTTTGGTGCCATTTGGTTAAAAGAAAATCTCATTATGGGAGATGAATATGTGGTAAATTTTTAATACAACAGCAATTTGCTTTGAAGTTTTCCTTCAAAAGCCAAACTATTATGCTTAATATTTCAACTTCCCTTTCTTTAAATTTAAAAAGTGATCAATGAAGAAGAAATATTTTAATGTTCTCTTGAAATAAGAGAAGCAAAGTAATTATTTTAAGAAGATTCTAATTGAAAAGTTAAAGTGTCATCACGGTCTTTCAAAGACTGTTTGGCTCTGTGGCAGTGGAGCCCCAGATGCCTGGCCAAGCATCTCTTACCGACATCTGGAACCAGTTGCAATACATCACTGTCAAAACTGCTTTCTATATGTATCTGCATTTACACATTAGTTACCCACGCAGCACTCATCAAAAAAGCTGAACAATCTTGACACGGTGTCCCTTGTGGAACTGCAAAGGTGAACTGAAGTTGGGAGGCAGTGTCTCGCGTCACTGTCTGCTGAGCTCTTACAACAGAAAGCCTGATTAAAAGTGAAAGGAAAAATTTATCAGTTGCCTCAGTTCTGCAGACTTCAGTATAATTCTTTTATTTATAAAAGGGACAGTTTGTGTTATGTAAGACATGTAATATAAACTTTAACACCTGATTTTGTATAGAAGATAGAAAATTATTCTTTTAGTTGAAAAAGGATTGCTTTATTAGATTTGTTATTAACTATATAATTTCTTTTATGATTTTCTTTTTCTCTCTCTCATCTTTTTTTTTTTTTGGTAAGGTATTGGGGATTGAAGCCAGGGCCTCACATAGGCTAGGCAAGTGCGCAACTGCTGATCTACATCCCTATCCCTTTATGTATCATTTTAAAGAATATTTAAATTTAAAACTAACTATGAAGAATTACACACAGGATCTTGAAAACATTTATGTCAGTGAGATTTAATTGAAGAGTAGCACAAAGTTTCAAACATGTGACCTTTGCTGTTACATTACATAGTAATGTTTGTGCTTAATAATTTTCAAAGTGATGGAAAAGTAGTTATTTGTAGATGTTTTATATTTGCATATTTATGATTTTGAAAATGAAATGAGTTTTGACAAAAATGAGGCCTTTTACATAAAGAATTGTACAGGAGCCTTTGCCGTTACCTCCTTTGCAATAGTAATATTAACATTAATGCATTGATGTTGGTAATGACGATGATACTGATATTTACTGTTTTTTGTGTTTTAGACACATGCTGTCTGTTCTCTATAATCTCATTCAAACTTACTAAATGGAAGCACTCTTCCCCATTTGATAGAAAGAGAACCCTACTTAAAGAGATTAAATAACTTGTCTAAAGTCACACAATTATTAAGTGGTAGTGTTAAGATTTAAACTCTTACAGTCTGATTTTAGAGCTCATAGTGCCTTTTTTGTATTGTTTTGTTTTTGTTCATTGATTTGTATGTTTTACCTTTCATAAAATTTTTCAAACATGCTAAGAAGTAGAGAATACAGTGATCTCCTGTATAGACCTCTTTAACCATCTTCAATGTTTTATACTTGTTTTGTATCTCCTCACTCTTTCTGCTAGAATACTTAAAGCAAGTTCTAGACACCATGTAATTTTGTCCTAATACTTAAGTTTGCATTTACAAAAAGACATGTCCTTTTTTATATGTCAGTTTGGCTATCATCAACCTCACTAGATTAACAAATTCTTCAATTAGCAAGATTTTCTTAATATCATACAATATTTGATATCTGTTTAGATCCCTTGATTGCTAAAATACAGATTTTTACAAGTGAATTGTTAGAATCAGGATCCAAACACATCCATTTACTATATTTGTTCGTTATGACTCTTAAATGTCTCAAATAGGAACAGATTTGCCTCCACCCAGCCCCACACCTCGTTTTCCACATACCATTAACTGGTTGAAGAAATCAGAATAGTTATCCTATAGGATGTGCCACATTCTGCATTTTACTGATTATATCCTCATGGCATTATTTAATTTATGCCTCTATTTCTTGAATTTCTTCTAGACTAAAAGTTAAATCTAAAGGCTTGATTAGCTTTATGAGCATCAAATCATCCTCAGCGTTTGGTTGTCTTTTTGTTACGCTAAAATTGATTGGTAGGTTTGGGTAGTTCCAGCCTGATCACTTTATTATAAAGTTCTTCCTCCTCATCTTTTCACTTAATGGTTTTGCCATGTGTGGATGATCTGTGCTTGAATTACTAAATTTCTTAGGGGTTGAAAATGGTAGTTTCCAAGTACATTCTTTCTGTATTTATTAGCTAGAGTTCTTTAAAAGAGCTTTATTCTGTCTACTGGTCTATTTGGTTACCCTGAAATACAATTCATACTCAAATGGCAGTGTAAAATGTTTAATTCTTTCCTTTAATTATCAATTTCCAGAGTAATGAGGTAGTGCCTTAGCATCCTCTCATGATGTGTAATATTTGATTTGTTTCTTTTTCTTTTTCCTTCTTTTTTTGTAGTTATTATGAAGTCTTGGGTTTTTGTATGTGTAGTGTATTTTAATCAGATGCAGGCATTATACTTTTTGATTCTGAAATTATCCTATATTTGTCCAGTGGGAACCCCTTCAAGCTGGCTCCTGTTTCCTTTTGACAAGACTCTATTTTTAACTTTTATAGATTCTTACTTTCTGGCACAACAAAGTATGCTAGGCTCATCTTGTACATTTCCTATACTAGACCTGAAATCTGTCATTTCTCCAAAGAGCTGTGGTTCTTTTTATTGAGGAATGATATATAAAGACCACAGTATGGGCCTTAAAGGTACTTAGTGCTACTAGGAGTTTTGCTTTCTAGAAAAGAGAGGGGAAATTGAGTTCACATTGATAATTATAATTCAAAGTTAAGATTACAGGGTTTCACCTAATTACTTAGGTTTTATACTATCATGTCTTTTGTGGTAAAATTTTGATTTATAACAAAATTGATATACTTACTTGCTTTATCCTAAATTATATCTAAAATGGTTTTAAAATAATAAATTACTGTATAAAGTTAAATCTTTGCAGTTTTTTGCAGGAGGGTCCTTAGATTGTATTTTACTGAAGATATGCAAACCATTGTATTCTGAGGTCAGACTGACAGGTCACTTAATTTTCAGTTTTTAGGATTGTTTTCCCCCATAAGGTGGAGTTTGAATGGCCTTCATCTAGTCTCAGTAGTTCTCAGACTCATTTGCCAGCATCCCAGGCAGTGTTGGTTGTTTTCCCTTTGAGTATGATTATTGCTGAGGGTTCCATGGGTGTTAGGACCCATTTGTATCTTTCTTTGCCCTCACCATTGCACATAACTGCTGATAATGTATCTTGGTGCTACTGGATGTTTTGGGCCATACCTAGCTATGTATTAGGGCTTGGGGGCAGGGCGGGAGAAGTGGGGGATTCCTTATCTTCTTCTTTTATAGAAAATGTCATCTGTGGGTTTATCCCTGCCTGATTGTTCTATCTGGTTTTATAAGGGAATCTGGTGAGACTTGAAAAATATCCATACTGTTCTGTCATTTCTGTATAATCTTGAGTTCTGTGTGATATTGAAACTGTGATGTTCTAGTATGCAACTTGGCTTAAGGAAAATTTGTTTTGAACTTTATCTTCAGGTTGTACTTACTGAAGTATGATTAGGGAAAGGAAGAAATAGTGAGAGGTTGTTTGTGCCATATGCCTTCAGTATGCCAAAATGTACTGGTAAGAAAAAAGATATTAGCTTGCTGAGTCCTCAAAATAACACTGTGAATTTGTATTATTCTAATTCTATAGGTTAAAAAACTTGAGGATTAGTGAAATTACTTCCCTAAAATTACATGACTAATAAGTGATGGAACTGGAGTCACACTGAGGTGTATCTGGCTTGAAGTCCTGCACCTTTCCTGTTTATACTGTATTTACTTATTACTAAATTTGTAATGTTATTTCTCTCAAAGGTGACTTGAAGTTCACTTTAAACAAATTGAGACTGTAAGACACAAATCGACCTCTTCTAAACTTAGATTTGTACTCATAAAACACTTAAGCTAATTACAGGATATCTATAAAAGGTCTTAAATTACTTTGTAAAAAAACCCTTAAAATATAGAGAATAATGATGAAGATGAATGATGATTAAAGGTGAAAGAATTAGATCTTGTGTTACTATAAAATATATGTGAATTCTAGATTACTGGGAAAGGACCAGAATAGTGTTGCATAGTTAGAATGTGGTCTGTCTGCTACCTGCACTCAATCATTGTTACACTCAGAAATGAAAACTTATTAGTATTACCCCCAAGAAACAAGTGTGATGTCTGCGGAGTGAGGGTTTGTGCACATCTATTTCCATGTTAGCGAGAGATAAGGTTTGTAAGGATAACTTTAGTCAAAACAAAGTGAGGCAAAAGTTTTACTGTTCTAGATCAGATTCTGTTTTGGAAGAGTAAAAGAAAAATGGATCATTTATGAGCTGATTTTTTTTTTTTTTGAAGACAATAGAATGGTTTTAGCATTCAAAAACAGGTATTTTCCCTTTCCTCTCCCCATTGTTGTCTTTCCCATTTGCATATGTCAGTTCCAGTGAAGTATCCATGGTGTCAAGCATCAGGATTCAGTATATATTTTGTTCAAACTTTTTAAAATAATAGATTTTTTTTCTTTTTTTCAGTGCTGGGGGTGGAGCTCAGGACTTTGAGCTTGCCAGGCAAGTGCCCTAACACTTGAGGTACTCTGACAGGCTTTTTTGCTTTGGTTGTTTTTGGGATAAGGTTTCACTTTATGCCTGGGCTGGCTTTCTTGTATAGCTGGAAGGTGACCCAACCATTAGTTGAGATGGGATCTCCCTAACTTTTTGCCTGGGCTAGCTTGGAGCCCTGATCTTCCTGATCTCTGCTCTCAAGTAGCTAGGATTATAGGCTGAAGCCACTACGCCCAGCCTAAAATTACACCTTTATTGAGATATAATTCACATACCACACAATTCATCCCCTTTAATTTGATAATTCAGGTTTTTTCACAGAATTGTGAAGCTATCACAATCCATTTTATTACATTTTTGTCACCCACAAAAGGAACCCCAGGTCCATGAGTAGTCACTCCCCATTTTCTCTCAGTCTTCCTCTGTACCCCTAGCCCTAGGCAACCTCTAATTTACTTTCTGTCTCTGTAGATTTTCCTGTTCTTAATATTGTTATCAATGGAATCATATTGTCTTTTGTGATAGGTTTCTTTTACTTAGCATACTGTTCACAAGTTCTTCTACTTTGTAGTATTTATCAGCACTTCATTTCTTTTTATTGCAGGGTAATTTTCCATTGAATTTACCCATTCATTAGTTGATAGATATTGGAGTTATTTCTACTTTTTAGTTATTTTGAATATGTTTCTATTAATATTCATGTGAAAGTTTTTATGTGGACATATGTTTTCAGTTTTCTTTGGTATATACTTCCAAATAGAATTGCTGAGGCATATAACTCTGTGTTTAATCTTTGAGGAACTGCCAACTTTTCCCCCAAAGTGGTGGTATCATTTTATATTCCTATCTGCACCATGTGAGGGCTCCAATTTCAGTTTGACTATCATCAGCTGGATAAACACTGCTTTTTTTCCTGAGCTAGTTTTCCTTCTAAGGGCTGGATATACAACATAGAACCTGGCTGACAAATATGTTACCCTCAAAGACCATTCAATGAAGTGCAGAGAGACAGACAATAAATAAAATAATTTCAGGGCATGATAAATGCTGTGAAATACTGACGGGTTAGGAGGCTTTAGAAAGAGTAGTCTGGGAAGTTTTCTATGAGAGGCAGAAAAATGTGAATTGAGACTGAGCAATGTACTTGCAGAGAGAACAGGGAAAGCAAAACCTCTCCAAAAGCATAACTTTTCAGCACATTTTGAAGATCATATGTTGGTATGATAGTGGCTAAGACTTATATTGGATCAGTTGTTTTTACTTGCGTTGTGAAATGTTTATCTTTTGCCATTTTTTTTCTATTAGTTTTGTTGTTTTTCTTAATGATTTATAGCAGTTCTCTATATTCTGCATTCTAAGCTAATAAAGCATGTAGAAAAGATATGGACAGACAAGAGAGGCAATGCAAGTAACTCTTAAACATGTGGAGGAAAAAGTCACTACCATTTATTGAGTTTTTATGTGAGATCTTATGTCTCAACCTATCTAATTTTCACAAAAGTGTTTGAAATTGAGTATTATTGTTCCCATCTGACTTAAAAAGGAAGTGGAGATAAGTTAAATGACTTTTCTAGTGATGTACAGCCGCCTCCAAGTGAATGGCAGAGCCTGGAGGTGGCCCTAGAATCCACACTCCAACCACTCTACTCTGTTGACTTTCAAGAGTGGAATAAAAGTAAAATCATACTGAGTTACCATTTTTTAAAAATGTATCAAATTGGCAAAGATAAAAAATGTAGCAATGTGAGTTGGGCATGGTGGCTTATATCAGTAATCCCAGCACTCTGGAGGTGTGGGCAGGAGGATCATGAATTTGAGGCCAACCTGGGCTACATAGTGAGACTCTGTCTCAATAACAATAACAACAACAATAAAAAAGTGTAACAATGTGGGTGGATCAGTGTAGAGACTCTTAAAATCCATGCTGGGAATATAAATCACTATAGCCTTTCTTTGAGGGAAGTTTGGCAATATCTATCAAAAATTTTTTTTGGTGGTGTGAGGTTTGAACTCAGGGCTTCATGATTCATGTAGCTTTTTGGGGGAGAGAATGATACTGGTGATTGAACTCAGTACCTTGTGCTTGCTAGGCAGGTACTCTACCACTTTAGCTACTCTGCCAGCCCTAAAATTTAAAGGTGTATATAATCTTTTGATTACAGTTCTTAAAATTTTGCTTCCATACACATTTGCTTGTGAAAAATGTTGGACACTGTCAAAGATGCTTGTAGCATTGGTTAGAAGAGTATAAGCTTGGCAATAATGTAGATGTCCATTAGTAGGAGCTGGTTAAATAATGTTACTCTTTAGTCATCATAATACTGTTCAGCCTGTCAAACAGTGATGAAGCTCTGTGTGCACCAATACAGAACCAGTTTCTAAGATATGTTAGAGCAGAGGCTAGAGGCATGAAGCCTTGTGTTCAAACCCCAGTTCTACCCTTCCCCCCTAAAAAAAGACATACTCAGTCAGAAAGTTAAGGTACAGAATTGTGCATATATTACATACATGTATCTGAAACAAGAAAAATAATAGAAATATGTATGTGTATGCTCATAAATCAAGTATGTTCAGAAAGATACACAAGGTACACGTGACACTTTTTTCCTCTGGAGGAGAACAAGGTGTTTGGGGACAGGAATAGGAAAGGGTTGCACCTTTTGTTTGTGGAGCTATGTGACCTTACATTAAAGATGTTAAACTATACATTAAGAGGAATCTAAATGGTAGTAACTCAATAAAGACTGTTTTTTTTAACAGTTCTGTATCTTATTTCCCCAAACTGTTAAGTGATGAACAATCTTCATTGTCTTTGTTTTGTTAAGTTTTCCCAAAGATGGAAACCAGCAGTTCCATTCTAGGTCGGCACTGCCCTATTGAAACAGTAAATGGAAATATTCTAATAGCCTAGCCAATGCCTTGTGTTTGGTACTGTGAGGAAACAGACTGCCATCCTCTCTTTCTTCGGTTCTTTCCCTTTTGTCTTCTAACATCACTTTGGAGAATGGGTTCTTGCTCTCACACTTTTTTTTGGTGGAACTAGAGTTTGAACTTACATCTTCACGTTTGCAAAGCAGGAGCTCTACCTCTTGAGCCACGCCTCCAGTCCATTTTGCTCTGTTTATTTTGAAGATGAGAGTCTCACAAACTATTTGCCTTGGCTGACCTCAAACCAAAATCCTCCTGAACTCAGCCTTCCAAATACCTAGAATAATAGGCATGAGCCACTGGTGGCTAGCTGCTCTCATACTTTCAGTGAATACTTCACAAGCCACATAAGCTGTCGCTGCACTAAATCACGAAATGCTTCCTGTTTGTAGTTACTCAGCGAGCAGTCCTTGGTATCAGCAGGAACTCAGGTATGTTTTGGTAGACAAGAAGATTTGGGCTGTAAGTGGGAAATGATAGGTGGACATACTTTATAGGAATATGAATAACCTTCCAGAACACATTCTTCAGGATGCAGTAAAGTTATATCTACATGAATGCAGTTGTTCCTTGATTGCTAGTGTTGGAACTTGCTGTTCTTTGTTCTTCACCAGATTAATTTGGCTTCTGCTAAATGTCCAATGACAAAAATATATACAGATAACACTAACTTTGTGTTCAAAAGTACAAAACATTTAGGCAGAACAAAAGCCAGGATTGGTAGCTGGTACTGTCTAGGTCTAGATAAGAATGTATGGAAAAATTTATAAGATGATAAGAATACAGTAGGATTTTGAAGGCAGAAAGGAAATGGGTTTGCAAGGGGTAGGGGAAGGAAGGTGTTAAAGTTTCCAGCGAAGTGATACAAATTTTTCTAAGGGGAGAGGGAAAAGTGAAGGCAGCAAATTAAGATGGGGATGTTTTTGGTGGACAAAAACAAAACACTCACAAGAAAGGAATTGTTCAGAATGTGAGCAGTGGAGTCATATAGACTTAGATTTGGGCTCCACCTACTGTACTTCCCAGTTAAGTTGCCTCAAGGAGTAACCTAATAACTTTTCTTGTCTCAATTTAAAAAAATTTCCAAAGTGGAGATACAGTGTTTACCTCATATAGGAGCTGTGAGTTTGAAATGAAATTATGCATGAAAGCACAGCCTCACACACAAAAAAGGCTCGGTAGATGTTACTACTATTAGCGATAATTTTGTTGTGAGCATTTGTAGAATCTTACACATTATTGTAGGTTCGAGGAATCTAGAGGCAGCATGGTAATATAGAGGAGTAGACTCAAATTCAGAAAATCCATCACTTGTTCAGGTCTATAGACTGAATAAATTAATGTCCTTTTTATATAAATTCAGTTAGAATGAGACTCTAAAGGAAAGATGGGCATAGTGGTGCATGCCTGTAATCCCACTACTCAGGAGGCTCAGGCAGGAAGAGGCAGAGTGAATTGAGAGTTCAAGGCTACCCTGGGCTACATAAGAAACCCTGTCTCCAAAAACAAAACAAAACAAAACAAAAAACCAGGTAATATCTGTGTAGCATGAATATTTCCAGTCTTTGCCCTTTACCCTTTCATATAACTTCATTGAGATTGAATTTGTTAGTGAGAAAGTACAGTAGGCATTCCTGAGCTATAGTAGGTGTTTAACAAACACAAGCTTTATTGATATCATCCTTTGCATGCTTTTGCCAAAGGATGAGATGTAAAGCAATTAAGAGGCCAGACTCTAGGAATTGAAGGATTGAGAACAGAGGCAAGCACTGGCTACCAAGTCGTTGTGTTGTGGACTTTCAGTTGTGTTGAATGAACTGATGTAACTTCTTTACAATAACAGCAAGATTTAAAGCCAATGGAAAGAGAGACAAAAACCAAAGATTTATGGGGAGCTTAAAAGCTTGGAAGGCAGAGAACATAGCAGTAGGAGAGTTAGGGAAGATGTTTTGGATTATGTTTAGTTTTAGATGACCATCTGACATGCATGATTTAGACAAGAAGTGAAAGAGGAGGAAAGGCCTAGAGAAAAGGATAATACTGGCTTGTGAATTTTAGACTTTCCGAGATTGCCTTCACATGAACCCTTCCTGTTTATGCAATTGAGCTAATGAACTCCTGACATTGAATGCATTTACACTCCATTTCCAAGTATTTTTCTGGCATCAGATTCTTAGTATAAAGCAAAGCTTTTAAGAGGCCAGCACAGTATTCTGTTACCTGTCAATCTGTGGTGCTCATTTTTGGGTTGTGGGAAACTTTGGATAGTGGGCCATTCAGATGCCTCATTGTAAACCTGGATATCAGCAGAGGGATTGTTTTTATGCTTTTTTTGTGTTCACAGGCCTGGCCTTTGGCTTTTTAATCTTAAATATGAAAGAAAATAGTGAAGATAAGTAATTATGACTTGTTCAATATTAGGCTGGTATTTAAATTTTCTGTAGATGGGAACAACTTTGCAATAAAAGGAATTTTTCTAGGATATAGGAATTTTCTTTTTTTATGGTTTGTTCACATATTCTGTATTGACAGTTGTCCATTTCACTTTAGATGCTATTTATGAATTTGTTTAATAGTATTCTGCTTAAATGCAAATAATGCTATAGGGAGCTATGTTGGCTTTTTAGCAATTGGCAATATGTAACAATAGGTAACATCATTTTCCCTGATTTTTTATGCTTGGCTTTTTATGTTATTACTTATATTTGCCACTAGGAATTTATTATTGATTCCTAACACACATTCCATCCCTTAGTGATAGCTGAACCTGTTGAGTGATTTTTTTCCTCTTTAATGATTTGGCCATTTTTTTTCTTTCCTAACTATTTGATCTTCTTGGTCCATTGGCTACAACATTGTAATATTGGTTTTCTGTATCAAGATTTTTTTTTTTTAACTTAAAAATATCAGTTTTAAGGAGAGATAAAGGAGAATGATGGGGGGGTGGGTTTAACTATAATATATTGTAAGAAATTTTGTAAATATCACAATGTACCTCCAGTACAATACTAAAAATACATTATGTATAAAAAATACCAGTTTTAAGATATGCTTTATGTCCTTTTGGGAGCTTATATTTATGTATAGAGTCAAGGGTAAAAAAATATTTGTATTACAGTGCTATTTCTTTGTTCTTCCACTTTCTTTTAAACACATTCTCATTAACTTGCCATGAAAGGGACATTGTAAAGGAGTCCAGTAAGGGTTTGAACCCTGGGTGTACCTCATTTGTGAAATTATTTGCTTATTTAAGTTGTTCAGTTTGTAACTGTTTTATTAATGTCTCCAAAGTATCTTACAATCTTTTGACCGAACAATTATTATATAGCATCACTATATTATTGTTAGGAACTGTAGTAGTCATTTGTATGCATCAACTGTACTTTCTTTGATTACTTACTCCTGGTTTCCAGTTGAAGAAACTAGGACCACAGAGGTTTAATAAATTGTCCCAGGTCACAGAGTCATTAAGTAGTAGAACTTGATCTTGTCACCAAGGTCTGTCTAAATCCTAAACTCAGATCTTAGGTTAGTACAGATAGTTAAATTATTCTTGTTGTTGTAAATTCATATTCTGTGGTAGTATTTTAAAATCAGACTTGGTAATGCTTGGTTTTGTGGGGTTGGGAGAAATGTTGCAAATGATTCTTCTGTTATGCTAATCTAGCACCCCCTAAGAGCTATGATTTTTTGCCTGGGAGTTGTGATACTGGAGGCACTAGAGAAATACACCATTGCAGGTAGGGAACTGTTGGAACAGGACATTTATAAACACTCTGTTTTTATTCCTCTTTGCTGTTTTATCCCTGGAGTGTTGTCTCACCTTGGTTTGTTCTGTGACAGGGAAGACAGGAAAAGTGAGAAATCTCTGGAGTCCAGCTCCACTGTGGTATGCCTTGTTTTGGTCTTGAGTTTTTCAGTGCATGTAGTATTTATGCCTAGCTTTTGTTCAGCTCTAAAGTGGGTAGTGCTTTCTTTACTGTAGGCAGATTGTCCTGGTTGAAGAATCCAGGGAGATTAAATTGATCTCTTAACTGTTCTGAATGTTGGAGTTTATTTCAGAAGCATGCTGTAGTAAACTGCAGTATTGATTTAATGTGTAACACTTTAGCCTGCAACATCAGAAATGGTTTGACCTCATAACTTTTGCTTTTCAGTGAAGT
>NC_133398.1:9742500-9800000 GCF_047511655.1 Castor canadensis | reverse complement strand
TTGTACTTTTTTGTTGAAAAATTTGTGTCGTTTGCCCTGTATTTTCTCAGTCTAGATTTTACTAATTACATTCCTGGGGCATGGCTTAACAGGATCCTCTGTTCTTTATATTTCCTGCAGATTGATAGGTCTATAGACTTAGAACCAGGTTTAATTGTTTGATATTCCCCAGCAGTATTGCTTCACATCTTATGTCCTTATATCAGGTGACATGTCTGTCTGCTTTTCTCCCTATTTGGGTAATGTTGGCAGCTGTTGATACTCATTGCTTATATCAGTTAGTTTATTTAGAGTTACAAAATAGAGATACTGTAATTCTACTTTTGCTTTTCATTTAAAGGGATCTGTGAGGAGAACTTCCCTATACATGCTGTTTAGTTACTTAGTGGCTTAGTTTGCAGGGTTTTTTCCTGGTAGGACAAAATTGGAAACAGTAGGCCTGAGAATGTAGCTCAGTGGTAAGAGTGCTTGCCTAACATGCACTAAGCCCTGGGTTCATTGCCAGAGAGAAAACTATCGGAATGTTCAATAATAGGGCGATTTGCTTAAATTATGCTGTACCCACACGCTAGAATTCTATAAAATTATTTAAAGTTACATCTTAGAATACTAAATAATATGAAAAATGTTCAAAATACTAAATTTATAAAGTAGTTTTTAAAGTAGTAGTATACCATACTCATTTTTTTCTCCCATGTATTTTCGCTTAGGAAGAAAATACTGAAAGAATAATGACCAAATATTTATGTTATAATGATTATCTTTCAGTAAAGTAATTAGGATTTTTAATATTTTCTTCTTTATGGTTTTCTGTGTTTTCTGTCTTTCCCACAAAGATCTTGTATTCGTTTTACAGTAGTTTTTTTTTCCCCCTTATCATTTGTTCAAATAAACAACATAGGGCTAGGGACTGGATTGCTATGCTACTAGGCTAGCTTGTTCTGTCTTTCAACCCATAAATTTAACCTATAGAATGGTTGTAATTGCAGAGGCACAAATAGATCACTGCAATCTGAATTAAGTGCTACCTCCTCTAATAGGTTTTGTGATAGGTGTGTTTCTTATTATCTTTGTACACCCAGATGCCTCACACAGGGTCTGGCACAAAGCAGCGTTTGTAAATATATTGATCAGATGTTAGCCTAACATGTTGCTGGTTCATGGTCAGTTCATCTATGGTCTTTTAGTCTATGTAACTTAACCTCAGGTGCAATATTTCTATCTCAGGCGTAGATAGCTAATAATCTCTGAA
The DNA here is from genome assembly GCF_047511655.1 of Castor canadensis. Lineage (NCBI taxonomy): Eukaryota > Metazoa > Chordata > Mammalia > Rodentia > Castoridae > Castor > Castor canadensis. The sequence continues at coordinate 9,798,748 of NC_133398.1, read as the reverse complement.
TTTGAACATCATCCAGGGTAGAGAAATTCAAATCTCCCATGAGCATTTACATTTGCGTTGTCTCACTAACACTAATCAGTCTCTGTGCGTTAGTGTGTTGCTCACCTAGAATCACTTCCTGGTATAGTCTTTTGATCCTAGCCATTTTCCACATTTCACTTTTTGTGTTGTTTTGAATGATCTTAATTTTGTAGTTCCTTGGGAGTGAAAACATTGTGGCTCATTTTGAAGGTTAATCGTATCTAGTTCCATGCATGTTATTATTTTCCTTTCATTCATTGTGCATACAATGTTTGGGTTATTTCTCCCCCCTTCCCCCGCCCCCTCCCTTCTCTACCTCCTCCTCTCCATCTTCCCCCCACCCCCTCGCTACCAGGCAGAAACTATTTTGTCCATATCTCTAATTTTGTTGAAGAGAGAGTATAAGCAATAATAGGAAGGACCAAGGGATTTTGCTAGTTGAGATAAGGATAGCTGTACAGGGAGTTGACTCGCATTGATTTCTTGTGCATGTGTGTTACCTTCTAAATTAATTCTTCTCGAACTAATCTTTTCTCTAGTTCCTGGTCCCCTTCTCCTATTGGCCTCTGTCACTTTAAAGTATCTGCATTAGTTTCTCTGCATTGAGGGCAACAAATGCTATCTAGTTTTTTTGGTGTCTTACCTATCCTCATACCTCCCTTGTGTGCTTTCGCTTTATCATGTGATAAAGTCCAATCCCCTTGTTGTGTTTACCCTTGCATTATTTTCCTTTTGGAGGAAGGCAACAGTTGTGTTTTATACTACTTAGTTTTTCCTTCAGTATCTTAACTTGTGCTCTTCTTATGGTAGATGCTCATCAGTAAGTAGCTGTTGAATTAATTAGAATGTTGCTATTGGGTTATTGCTGTAAAGTTAACATTGTTACGGCCAGTAATATATAGAATAGAAGAGACAGAAGAAAATATTTGAGTACATTGTCCTCATTGATTAACTACAAGTCAAAGTTTAGTAGCATCAGAAATGAAGAATTCTTTGAAATACTAACTCATTAAAGAGGACTGGAAGAGTGACTCAAATGGTACAGTGCCTGCCTGGCAAGTGCGAAGCCCTGAGTTCAAACCCTGGTACCACTTTGAAAAACAACCTAGCTCATTAAAGGACGGTTAGTGTCTAATATTTGCTAGGCTTTGTTCTAGATATACAATGGTGAATAGAACAGAAACTCTATTCATGCATAGCTTGCCTACCATATGCATTCTGTGATAACATGTAATGATTTCCAAGGAGTCATCAGCAACATCCTACATATGTATGTAAGATTGATCTGGAGACAAGTGTCCATTAGTTTTTATGTGGTTTTAATGCAAGTTTCACAGTAGCATAATACCTAGAAGAAAGGAAAGAAGCATTTATTGAACACAAAATGCCAAATATTCTGTTAAGAATTGACATACCTCATTTCATTTAGCTCTCACTGCACCTCTGGGAGGCATGTATAATTTCTGTTTTCATCAGTGAAGAAACCTGAGGCTCAGAGATGTTAATCTGTCTGCCCAGGATCATATAGCTAATGAGTTAGTGGCAGAGCCTTATTCAAACACAAATCTTAGCAACAAAAGGTTTTTTCTATAAGCATTTCTGTGGAGAATGTTCCATAGATTCTTGGTTGTTCAATTTCTAGAATGATTTATTTGCAAATTTGGCAGATATGTTTCCTCATCTGTGTTTTATTCCTTGTGCTGCACTTTATGTAGCAGCATATCCATAATGAGTGAAAGGATAATGTGGGAGTCAGTTTGTTACCAGAAGAAGGTCATGTTAATGTTCTAAAGTGACTTGAAACACTATGTCACAATATTTAATGTGCACAATTAAAAATGGCACACATAAAGAGCCAATAGTATTTGTTATTGGAGTTCATAATTACTGTTTCATTGATTCTAAGACGTTCACCCTCCCGCACATATTTTAGCATTTCTGAATGTTAAAAGATGCCTCTGAGAATTGATGTCATGTCAGAGTTTAATTGGCAGAACTTTTTTGTTCTTCACAGCAGCACATAAAATCATGGTAAGTCTTACAAACTGATGGTGTCTTAGATTTGATGAAATACAATTAGACTTTAGCAATACTCTAGATATCTATGTACATCATATTTCCTAAAGGCTACATGGAAGCTATTTGGATTGTTAGCTTATTAATTGTGTCTTTAATGGTTTAGGTTTATGAGGTAAATGCTTACCCTTAAAATACCCTTGCAGCTTACTCATTTTTACTTGCTCTGGAGCATAACTGTGTTTGGTTATTTTTGGAATATGTGTTATTATGCCTATAAACTATATGTATATTATGTCATTAGTATATTTTTAAGAATTACTTATTATATGCAGTATATGATATTGTAAAATGGTTCCAAGGAAACCATCAGGCATTTCCATGAGTTATCAAATCCACTTTTTAAAAAGTCCTTAAATATATATAAGGACTTTAGAAATTAACAAAATGTTGTAGTTTGAAACTTTGCTAACCAAAGTCAAGTATAAATACCTAGTTTTGTTCTCAATCCATCCATTTCCATGAGTGTCTACAGAATTTGTGGAACAATGGGAGATTTGGCATGATTTGGCACATACGTGTCTTTGATTTTTACATGTTGTTCTAACTGATGTCAAAAGCAGTTTTTGCTTTGCCAGCCTGAAGGCATTCCTTGGCTTTTAGTAGCTAGGTATGCTATAATCTCAGACTTAAGGTTGAGCAAAATGCTGATTCTGCTTTTTCTGACATGTTTTGCCTTTTGAAAACATGATGTTGTTTATCTTACCTTTCACACAAATTATTTAAATGTTTAAACCCATAGGAAACATTGTTATTTTTGTCTAATGGTCTTTAAGGAGGGTAGGATGTGATATATGATTGGAATAAGTATTTACTTACACTAACAAAAATTAGGTATTTTTTTAAAGAATAAGGTCAGGACTGTGCTGAAAAAAATTATATTTTGCAAAGCTTATAAATAAGCACATGAATTGTTTACAAACCTTATAAAAACTAAAGATAAAACTGCTTGAGAAAATCAACATTTTAAATCATGCTAAGTCTCTTCCTATTTTTACTCATCCTTTTGCAGAGCATTGACAAAAATATGAAATTGATTTGGTTGAAGGGTGTTAAAGAGCCGACAGCCAAATGTCACAAACAATGAATGGCTGCAGTGTTGAAAAAATCAATAGGGAGGTTAAGCTGGTCTTGTGAAAGACTTGGCAGACTGCTCTGTTCCAGGAAGATATCTGTCTTCTGGCCTTGGTTGCATGATCAAAAGGAAAACTTGATAGGTTTAATGAAGGGAGATACTGTAAAACTGACAACAGAAATATAGACACTGTGGTAAACTGTAGTGCACATCAGTGAGTGGAGCTATTACATACATTTTTCAGCCTGAAAAATATTTGTGGGTAGAGATGTCAAAAATATTAACGTTCTTTTATTTTTTTTCATTGATGCTTGTATCAGCTATTTAATTTGCCTGAAGTAAACAAGGTTTGCATTTGGTTAAGTATATACTAAGATGTTTAATGTGCAGGAGACAATAATTATTCCTCTAATTAGTAAACTAATTTTCCAAATCTGTTCATTATAATGTTTAAAATGAAAATCAAAATTATATCTTTGTCATTCTCAGGTTATATCTAAAGTATTAATAAGATCGACAGCTCAGGTAAAAAATGAAAAAGATAGCCATGGACTTGTGAATGACAAAAGGAAGTCTGCCATTGAAAACCAAGATGGGATTTATGATTCATTAGTCCACCCCATTGCCCCATTAGAAGATATTTTGTGGACGTATCCTCTTTTACAGTTTTATTGGTAAACAGTATGTTGGCCTAAAAATTACTTTACCATGATTGTTTTGATCAGAGCTTTATGTTATGAAGTCTGACATTCTAACACCTATCAAATGAGATTAAGAGCATGTATAGAACATGTTTCTTTGTACTTTACTGTTGTTCATTCTTTATCAGCTGTATGCAAGTAACATTTTTGTGTCTGCATTATTTTTCTTTACCCGAATTTCTTAAGAACTCTCGTTATTCTGTGAAATCAATTATTTTATGGGTGCTCACTGTATATAAGTCAGTATAGGTGCTGATATTAGGTTCATAAGTAAAAGCAGTTGTTTCTAAGTTTAGCGACTTCAAAAAAAATTGATGCTTTTTAAAAGTAGCTCCATTTTATTATTTATCATTAGACAGGTGACATTCTCTGTATGTCTATAAGTGGGTTTAAGAAAACAAAATTGTTAGTTTAAAATTTCCAAATATGGCAATCCAGTTTAGAGATGATAATAAGCTGTTTAGAAACAACTAAATTAAAAAGAGAAGAAAAAAAGGAAAAGATGTCTGGCAGATTTTCTGTGAGTGGACGTTGTAATAAAGATGCCCCCTACTTTGTTGGGATGGTATTTGGAGGGCTGCTGCCATATGTTACTTTCCTTTTTAGCTGGGATTATGCCATCATTATTGCTGATAAAAGCTGTTTACTGCCTTGGCAAAGGAATGATGCTTGGAGCAGTTTTGGAAACCGCCATTCAGTTTACAAAAAAGTTCATTTAGTGCCAGATGCTAGAATCCGAGGTCTTTGTTATCTTTTCCCATTATTAGATTCATCTATTGTCTGTTTCTCTTTTCTAATAGGAAAAGATGTTGGATCTTACCTGTTTTAATTCAAGATGTTAATGTGGGAGGTTATCTAAATTATTACAGTCTGCCTATTAACTGATCAGTATTAAAGTGGGCAATTTGGCTTTCAGAATCATTGACCACATTTGGAATAAGCACTGTACTGTGCAGTGAGATTGCAGTTTCTAAACTGAGTGTGCACTCTTTGCAGTGTCGTTATATATCAAGTAGAGCCTGGTTCAGTCTTTGAATAAGCTATTGGCTAATGGGCTGTCTGGAAGACTTGAAATTAGTTGGTGTTTTGTGTCATTTCATGACATTACTTTTATCCTGTTATGAAATATTTTAAAATTAAAAATCCAGCAAAATTAATTTTTCAGGGAATGTTAAATTTAGTTATAACTTTTTATGAGACTATTTACTTTTCCAGCTATTTTTCTGAAAGTTTTCTTCTGCTTTTAAACACAATATTTGACTGTATGATTGGATTGCTTTGCCAAAGATGCTTGTAAATGCAAATAATAATGAACATTTTTTGTTAATTAGCATGTAATATTAGTAAGCCTTTGGTGCGTACTTAATACTCTTGCTTAGTGTAAGTCAAGGAGATTGTTTGGTTTTTGGTGTTCTTTGTTAACATTTATTAAGATATGTTTATTTTTCAAGGTCTAAATAATATTTTTTTCTCAGCTTGCGGGACTTCCTTACGGAGTCCATGTGTATGTGCATGTACATGTGTATTGTATGTGATTTGTTGGCTTACCCAGAGGTCATACCCTTAGCCATGATGGTATTATGCTAAAACCATCTTTTCTCACATGTCATCATTTAAATTGTACTTCTGACTTGAATTTATAATTAAGTACAAAATTAACTCTTTATGATGACAAATTTCACTTGTTTCACTGGTTTATCCCAAAATGTTGCCCATAGTCCTAAGCAGTTTCCCCAAGTATGTATTTTTATTCCAGTGCTTTCTTTTTTCTAACAATGGTTGCCAAGAAGATAAGGCTCAAAAATCAGTGTGAAATCCACATTTTCTAGTATGATCACTTTTACAAAAAGAATTTCAGTCAACTGCTACAAAATTATACTTATTTAGATAACATTGAAACATACCTAACTCTGGATGCCACAGTAGCTCCCTAACAATTCAAACTTTTGGATGACTTTAGGTGGAAAAGAAAGGAACATCTGTCTTCGAGTTTACCAAGTATATGGTTTAAGAATACAAAATTTCAGTGTCAGATTGAAGTTGGAAAATGATAATTTTGCTTGGGTAAAAGGATTAAATGTCCTCAGTAAAAGTTAAGGTCAAGCTGGGTATGATGGCTCATGCCTGTAAATCCCAGGTACATAGTCTACAGACAATAAGAGCTAGACTCTACTTGAAAAATAACTGAAGCAAAAAAGGTCCAGGGGTGTGGCTCATGTGGTTGAGCACCTGCCTACCAAGCACAAGGCCCCGAGTTCAAGCCTTCAACACTGCCATCTGTTAAAAAAAAAAGTTGAGACCATTTTTGTTTATGTGTACTTACTTTCTTTTTTGACATTATTTTTTAAGGTAATGAGTGGCTGTTTCTTGCCTATCAGATTCTTGAATTACCTATAAATTATCACAATAAGTATTTGTATTAAAAAACCTAAATAAAAAGTTTTTAAACATAAGCCACATTTTAGAGTACTTTATTTGCTGTTCAATATTAGTTAATAAGTGATCAGTATTGAGAAAAGTGTTTATTTAAGCAAAGAACATTAAATTGGTTGCTATGTACATACGTACCACACATACACATACCCCATGCATATACATACTCCACACACTCAGCACAATATTAAAGAGCACCATACTTCATACTAAAATATACCTGCCATTTCATTAGATGAATTATTATTTTAATTTTTTGAGACAGTATCTCACTCTGAAGCCCAGGCTGGCTTTGAACTCGAGATCCTCCACTCTCCTGAGTAGCTGGAATTATAGACATGTGCTACCATGCCTGGCTGAATTTATTTCTCCCATTCAGGTACTAACCAGGGCTGACCCTGCTTAACTTCCAAGATTAGATGAGATTGGGCTCATTCAGGGCGATAAGGCCATAGACCTGAATTTATTTCTAATACTTTAAATTTATTTCTAATAATTTTTCAGCTATTGTCCTTTGTTTCCCAAATAATTCTCTCTCAAATTATATTAGATTTTTCCTTTCCTGGTGATCTAAATAAACCTTTGTCATATTTAATGAATGAATGTGCTTGACCCATATTATTCAAGTAGTCTTAGCTGGTTAAGTTATATCAGGTTTTCCAAAAAAGACTAAAATGTTGTTGCTTTCCTTCCTCATTTTCATGGTCATGTTAATTTGTACTTAAGGGTTATAAGCATTGAACCACTGTCACTCAGGACAACTGGAAGGTAGTTTGGGTTTAAAGATCTTGTGTTCTGGTGTCACATTGTCTTGGGGTCCAAACTCCCAGTTTTGCTCTTTATTACAGTTATGACTTTGGACTAGTTATACCATGTTTTTGATACTTGATTTTTTGATTATGAAAATGTAGATAATATCTGTCTCAGTGTTATGAAAAGAGCTTGGAAAAAAGTGGGTACTGGGTAAGTAGTAGATATTTTCATTATCAACGTGGTGACTCAGTCAAGTTAAGTCCGTTATGTCTTTCTAGCTAATCTGCATGCAATACTCTTGTCAAAAATTCTGTCTTTCAGTGGTTAATTCACTTAGTTAATCAACCACAGTATCAACTCAGTTAACCCCCTACTCAGTGGTTGATTCGCAGTTGATTCATGATATATTATTTACAGGTCAGGAATAGTTTGAGATGTCATCTGCAAAACCATGTAGGGAAATCTGGCACAATGGAACCAGAACTTTATAGTTTCATTTTAGTTGAGGATCAGTCCAAGAAGGCACAATTTTAACATATTTAATTGAGCCTGTGATATTTTTATTAACACATTTTTGCAATGACCTAATTTTTCACTTTGCTTATTCCAGTAGTTTAAACTTTATAAGTATAGTAACTTATATTTGAAAAATTTATAAAGTACTTTAACATTCATATAAACAACTTTTAATATTGTAAGTATATTATTAGTGCTTCCTGTTGAGATATGCTTTACTAGTGGTATTCATTTGATCTTGATTAGCTTTCCTTTTAAAAGTAAAGTTTTTTTTCCTTCTAAAAAAAATTCTTCCAATATCCTGTCATCAAATTAGAAATGTCATCTTGACTGTATATAAAAACTATGCTTTTACTAAGGCACTTTTGATTAAGTGTGTGTGGTTTTTTTTTTTTTTTTTCCCATTATAATTCTGTGGGGAGAATGTCACTTTTTTCCCTGGTTAGATAGATGCATCTAGAACCAAATGAGGGCAGTAAAGTCTAATAGAAAGCTTTACAAATGAAAGTTTTGTTTCTGTTTGTGCAATACCTTGTTCCCCCTTCATGTATCCTGGGAAATCATGCTGATCAATAGTTTCCATTTCAGTACAACTGCAGCTAGCATTACAACTGTATAAAATTTACAACATTGTCTGCTGTAAATTTTAATTGGAAAAACCTTATAGCTTTGCTCTCTTTCTTTGGAGGTTTAAATCTATATCATTTTTTTTAAGTAAAAAAATTTACAACATAATATCATGTCATACAATTTTTATGGACATGTAATATAAATAGGACCAAACCTTAGCCTTATTGGAAAATAATAACTATAAAAATACATTTTAATGCTTAGTGCATTAAACATTTTTGCTATAGAAACAATGAACTTGGTAATTTAATGAATGTTATAAATAATTATCAACAATATAAGATGAGAATATTAACAAATAAATATACTAATAAAAGATATTCTGTGGTTTCCATGTCCCAAGTGGGACCTCTTTTTTGAATCAGTGTGAAATATTCTGTATAGAGCTAGTGTTCTGAGCTGGGAGACGCTGAGAAAAATGTTGCTTTCTTCTGCACAGCTTTATTTCTGTCACAGGTCAGGCCTAAAATGCTGTGTGATATAGTTATTGACTCTAATCTGGGCATAAACACAAGTCCTCAAGCACCAGCCCAATTAATAATTTGCATAATTAACACGCATATTAAATAGGGACTGGCCTTGCATCTGTATTTGCAGTGATCGGGGTAATGAGGGCTAACGGAGCAGCGCCTCGGGCCTGTGTTAGCAGACGTGTGGCAGTAGTAATTTTTGCTTGGATTGACAACTGCTAGACAAGCGGTCCCAGCATAAAGCTAAACCCCGTTTGGCAGTATTAATCGTTGACAAACTGCTCTTAGAGCTGTAACATTGTTTCTGTCAGTTGTTTGGTTTGATGTCACTGTTAGACATAATAAATCAATAGTGTCAGAATTTGGTAATGTTTATAGCTAGCAAGGTTTATTATTTCATGACTGTCATGTACAAATGGTGGTTATCATGGCTGCCTCTAAATTATCAAAGACAGAATATTGCTTTGAATATACTTCTGTAATTCTTGTTTCAATGAATTCTTTGCCATCTGGAAATGCTTTTGGTTGGCATGCCTGCCCAATTCCATTGTCATTTTTGTGCAGTATGTTCCATAATCTTAAAGAGAATATATAGATAAATGTCTTGAAAGTCGATTAAAGTAGGAAGGCTTAAAGTAGAAAGAACTATCTAGCTTTCTCAGCTCTACCTTCGTTAAAAAATTGATGATGTTAAACCTGTATAACAGAGTTCCTCTGTACTGAGATTCTTTAGAGTGGAATTTTAATTTCAGGGTATTTTAGGTATATGTATCCAGGAAGGAAATATTACAGGCACCTATTGTTTGTGGAGAAAGCAAAAGATATTTAGAGATACAGGTAAAATTTCTTCTGTTCCCTTTCCTCTTCCACTCTAATCATTTCTCCAGAGGTTTTAATTAAAACCCTTTCTCTCTCCTGACCCCCATTGTCACGTTTTCAGATTTTAAAAATGTTTCTTTAAAAGTGTCCTCAAGAAATGATAATTCTTTATTCTTAATCCATTAAAAGCACTGTTATTTATGGTACTTTTATTAGAATAGAATTTTGCATGTGAAATTACTAGCTGTATGTAAACATGCCTGTTATATAGCTATAACATGTTTATGATAAACTGTAGTAAAATGATAAAGGTTATTTTCAAAGACTTAGAAGGAATTTGGGTATCTTTCTGTGTAACATTTTCACATTTCAAACTAAGAATGTATGCAGTTACATTATGTGTGAATTAAGAGTTATTATGACCTGCTACAATCTTTTCTTTAGCAGACGGATAAGCATTTCTTAATTATGAGCATACGGGACACATTAGTTGAAAAAAGTAGAATCACTTGGACTGGAGCTCCCTTTAGTTTTCCATTGGGAATATTCCAACATAAAGGGGCATGCATATTACTTAAAAATTAGCTTGATTCTGTGGGCATTAAAACATTAAATTATGAACAGTAACCAGGCATGGTTTTTGTTTGTTTGTGGTACTGGGGTTTGAACTCAGACCTACACCTTGAACCACTCTACCACCAGCCCTTTTTTGTGTGTGTGTGGTGTTTTTTTTTTTTTTTTTTTTTGAGATAGAGTCTCCTGAACTATTTGGCTGGGCTAACTTTGAACCATGATCCTTGTTATCTTTGCCTCCTGAGTAGTTAGGATTACAGGTGTGAACCACCAGCGCCTGGCAGGCATGGTTGTTTATACTTATAATCCCAGTACTCAGGAAGTGGAGGCAGGAGAATCTTGAGTTTGAGGCAAGTCTGGGCTACATAGCAACACCCTATCTGAAAAAAACCAAGCCTCAGGATCTAGCTCAGTGGTAGAGTGCTTACCTTGTATGCACAAGGTCCTGGTAAGAGCATCTGGTAAGCCAGTTGATCAGAAGCATGATCTACCAATTGTACTTTCATAAATCTATATTCTTTAATCTTATGATGTCAAAGCTTATTTCCCATTTATTATATGTCTAGGCGTATGTTCATGGTACACATATATGCTAACATAATGCTACAACGGAATGATATCTGAAGAATAATGTGGGGATTTTCAAGATACAAATGTCATAACTAATTGGAGTGTTTTTAAAAAATCTGATGATTTAAAAATCATCGCTGCATTTCAATAAGTAGAGTTCCACTCAAAACTGATATTTCTAGAAAATAAATGAATATTCCACTTTCAAGAACCCTGCTTTTGAAAGACTTTGGCCATTCTTTTAAATATCTTTAATGGTGGCCAATATAAATTGAATAGGTAGAGATGGTAGCATGTCAGATGAGTTGTATGACCACCCCTTCTGCCCATTGAGGGGTTGTATGTGTTTGTAAGCAGAGGTCAACCAGCCCTCTGAGGGTAATGGAGAGTAGTAGAGAGAGAAATGATAGTTGGGGATAGGCCAGGGTCACTGATGTGGTAAAATAAGACAGAATGGTTAGATTGTTTTATATCTTTCAGGTTTCAGTTAAAGTGTCACCTCTTTGAAGAGACTTTTCTTAACCACTTTTGCTAGCATAGGTCTTCCCTATTATTCTTATACTCCTAACTTCACAGGAGTTAACACAGTTCGTAATATTTCTTCCACAAGGGCCAGTGAAGGTTAGGGACCATATCTGTTTCTTTGCCATTTATGGAATGTAATGAAGTGCATGCTTGCTTCATGGCCTTGTATGGATGAGACTGAGGACCTGAGGAAAGAACTTCATTCTTTATAATCTGAGCTTTGTGCTTGTGTGTGGTGCTTTACATTCTCTTATTTATTTGCACTTTTATCAGGTTGCTACCAGTATGTGTTTCGTAGATTAGAAAACTGAGGCTCAGACAAATGAAGTGACATAGCTAGTAAGTGGCTTAGCTGACATTTGATTTTTGTTAACACAGAAGATAACATGGAATTTGTTGTGGCCAGTGTAAAAGGTGATCAACAGATAAGGGATGGAGTTTAAGCAGCATTGAGTATTCAGTTACAATGATAGGACATGCATTTGTGTAGCAGACCTAGTTTTCAAGGTTTTGCTAATTTCTCTATCAATGGTCTCCTGTCTAAGCATAGGGATAATGAAAATATGTGTTATCAGTAAAAGTAAGCTTGTTGAGTCATCCTTAAATCAGAGTGGCCTGTTGCCTCTTCTGTTCTAGAATGATAACTGTGTATGTACTATCCTTGAGGGAAATGAAAAAAGAGTCACTTAAATAATTTCTGTTGGGCTTAACTCTGCTATGGAACTCCAGTTGAGAAAGACTGAATTAATGTATGCTACTGTAACAAGCAACCTCCAGATTTCTAAGGCATTAAAATAACAAAGGCTTATTCTGACACCCTTGAGTTGTGGGTCTGTGGTTTGTGGATAGCGCTGCACATTTTAGTCAGGTAGGAGGAGCTCTGTCTACCAGAGCAGCCACTATCTCTCAAAGATTACTAGTTGTTCTCCCAGAAGTTAAGCCATTTGAAGGCTATGGCTCAGAATTAACAAATGCTCATAATTCTTACATATCTTTAGTCATAATTGCATGGCCAACCACAAGGTACCAGGTATCTGGAGGGAGAGAGGAACTGGGTATCACTGAACAGTACTAATGAGAATCACACTTAGTGGAGTAGAAATTAAAAACTCTGGTACCTAGTGAGGGTAATGCTGTAATCACTGTATTTGGATAATTGGTAAGTCATGTAGTCAATCAAGGCTCTGTTAGTGCACAGGACAAATTAGGAAGGAGGTTTCAGAGATGAAAATGACTGTTCACCTGTTGTAGGGAACACATTTAAAGATGATCAACATCAGTAGCCATCAGAGAACTGCAAATCAGAACTTTAGAAAGATACCACTTCACACTCACTGGGATGACTGTAATGAAAAAAGACAGATAATAACAAGTATTGGTAAGGATGTGGACAAATTGGATTCCTTCTACACAGCTGGTGTAGATAAGTAAGTCTAGCAATTCTTCTAAAGATTAAAGATAGAATCACCATATGACCAGCAATTTTATACCTTGCATATATCTCAGAGAATTGTAAATGTATGCCCACACAAAACTTATACACAGATAGCCGCAGCAGGATTATTCATAATAACCAAAAAATAGACACAACCCAGATGCTTATCCAATGAATGGTTAAACAAATTTTGATAAATCCACACAGTAGAATTTTATTCAGCTATAGAAAAGGAGAGAAGTATTGGTCACATACTATAACATGTATGAACCTTTAAAACATTTTGTTAATTATGAAAACCCATTCATAGGCAAATGTATAGAGAAAGAAAGATTAGTGCTTGCTTAGGGGTGAGTTGGGGAAGGGGAAGAAGGAAGGTGGATGGTGGTGAAGGGAAATAGGTATTTTTTTGAAGGGTAATGAAAATGATCAGAAATTCTTGTGATCATTGCCCAACTTTGGGAGTATACTGAAAACCATTGAATTAGAACTTAAATTAGTGTACTATGTAATATGTGACTTATGTCTCAGCAAATCTGTCATAAAAAGTAGTTTGGGAAAATAGAAGGAGATTGTGGCCTCTGTCACGCATTTCACTGATACTAAGGGGTACATTTTCACATCTTTGAAATCAGGATGCATCTTAGAGTCAGTGGCATCTTAACATTTGCTTCTAGCCAGTTAGTAGCCGCATCATGGTTGGATTGCCTGTGCATGCAAGAATTTGGTTCTGCTCCTGGTGCTCTCACTAGGTAGGTACAGCCTCTTGATGTTTTAGTCAGCATCATTTATGGACCATTTAATGACTGTTCCCTAGCTATTCTTGAACATCTTCCCCAACATCTTACAAGAGCAACAGAGGAACAGCATAAAATTTATAGAATGGGTATCAGTGGCTTACAAGATTCATAATGTAGTGCTTTAAAAAGAAACATTACAATATTCTTAATAATGCAAAACATGATATTGTATGGAAACACATGGACATTGAGAATTCTGAGTCACATGATTCTGAATGTGGTAAGTTTTAGAAATATAGGAACAAATTATTATACGTTTCTTTTAAGAACTTTGTGCTATTGTGTAATTGACAGAGCAGGGAGATTAGTTTTTCTTATCCCTTTTAGTGTGTCTCTTCTTCACTCTTTTCCCTACTATCTCTTATGGTTTCCTCTATTCTCTCTCTGTCTTTCTCTCGCTCTCTCTCCCTCTCTCTCGTTGGTGGGACTGGGGTTTGAACTCAAAGCTTTGTGCTTGCAAAGCAGGTACTCTGCTGCTTGAGTCACACCTCCAGTCCATTTTGCTGTGGTTAGTTTGGAGATGGGGTCTTGCAAACTATTTGTCTGGGCTGGCCTCAAACTGTGATCCTCCCAATCTCAGCTCCCCAAGTAGCTAGGATTCTAGGTGTGAGCAACCAGTACCCAGTATCCTCTGTTTTCTTAATATTTAGTTTTGCCCATGTGTCACTTTTCTTTTTACTAATCACATTTCTTGAATAAATTTTTTTTCTATCATATAATCCTCCAGTAAGGACTTTTTAACTACAAGGTGGGTATTGTGTTTGGAACTTGAGAAGTCCCCGTTTCCTTGGCGAAGCAGGTAATGATGGAGAGCATGGCTCATAAACCTGGAGAGGGTGTTCCAGGGTATGTTCTGTGGAGTAAATTTTCTGAGAGATAATGGAGAAAGAATAATTTGTCCATGGTCAAAGCAGGTTTGAGAAGTGCTGAATTAAACAAAGTTTTGCAGAATTTTCCAGACCCTTTAAAATAATGATACAGTTTGAGATTCTCCTTTAGAGTATAATATGCTGCATTTCTTAAATTTATATGACTTGGTACTATTTTTTTTTTTTTTAAAGACCTGATCAGTATCATGAGGGACCAGCTTCAGGAGAACAAACCCTTCTTGAGAAATATTTAGGGAGATATTTATCAGAGTATCCTATTCATCTAGGTGAAGTATGAGGCATTATCTGTATAAACTTGCTTAGGAAAGGGAAGATTGAGCTCAGAGAAATTAAGTGAGCCTGTGCTCAGTTAGCTTTGTCTTTCATTTTTGCCAGTTGCACACGCATAACAATAATACTAATACGAACTATGCCTGACACTATTCTGTGTGCCTCCTGTGTTTTCATTTATATGATAAAGTTAGACCTGTGTCAGGGTTTGAATGCAGAACCTCTCGCTCTGAAACCTTTTCATTGTAAAGAATGCCTTAGGATTGATTGATTTAATCAGTGTGAGGAAAAGTGACTGTTTATAAGGCTAGATAGCTCAAGGAAACATGTCAGTTTAAGTCCTTTTTCTAAAAAAGAGGTCCTGTTTCTTGGAGATGTAGTCACAAGCAGTTACTGATATGTGAATACCCTTTTCCATTTTGCCTAACATGTATCTTTGTGAAAAGATATTCAATAATCCAAGAGAAAATAATTGTGTTTCTTAGGGAATTTCTCCAGTATCTTTTTAACTGTATTTGTTCTAAATTATAGATTGTAGCTTTATCTGGAATGCTTCATTAGATAGATGAAAATATAAGCTGGTTTCTGTAGTAATTCCTGTTTAGTATGATTTATAAAAATTATCATTACTATGTTTAGAAGGTGACCTGGATGTTTCTAGCCTCTCAAAATGAGCACGGAGTCCATTCCTATAGCCCCTAAAGGACTTTGAGCAATAAGGAAGAAGAACTGATTTGATTTTTTTTTTTTTTGCATAACATTTCCCTTTTCAAAAGATCCCAAGCACCTTATAAATAGGATAGTGTCAACTGTCTGGATCACTAAACTTACTAAGTTAGATCTACTATAAAAGAGTTAAGTATTAGATAAAGGTTATCTAGTCTTACCTGTGGAAGAATGTGTGAAATTGTCACAAGCTTATAGTCTTATTTCCGTAAGTGGTTGGTGTGAGAATACTTCTGAGGAGCATACAGTGAAGTTTGATTTAGGAAGGGCTTTGGAAAGATTATGTTGTGTGTTGCTTACCTCCTTTCCTGCCTGCTTGCCTATTTCCCCTTCCAGTGACTGACTCTCCTCTAAAATAAAACAGCTTTATCTTTTATTTTGATTACAAAATAGTCTTAGCTGGTTCTTAAAATATTCAAACAAAATTGAAAAATGTGAAGAGGATAAAAAGCCATAGATTCCTACTATTCAGAGACAACTGCCCTTTCAGATTGTGCTAAACACTTCCTTATTTTTAAAAAAATGAGTTAAATATGCTGTTGTATAGCTGGCATCTTTTCTTTTCCTGCCTCCCTCCTCCTCTTTCTCCCACCCTCCCCTGCTGAGTACTGGAGTTTGAATTTAGGGTCTTACACTTGATAGGTGGGTGGTCTGCTCTACCACTTCAGCTGTGCCCCCAGCCCTTTTTACCTTAGTCATTTTTAGAAAATGGTTTCACATTTTTGCCCAGGCTGGCCTAGACTGCGATCCCTTTATTTATACCTCTCACATGGCTGGGATAACAAAACAGACATGTACAACCATGCTCAACTTAGTGGTTGAGATAGGATCTCACTAACTTTTTGCCTGGTTGGCCCCAAACTGAGGTTCTCCTATCTTTGCCTCCAGAGTACCTGGAATTATAAGCACAAGCCACTGTTCATGTCTGCTGGCATTTTTTATTGAATAATATGTCATGGGCATCTTTCTATGTTAGCAGATGTAGTTGTGTGTTATATTTACTTGGCTTCATAATATTCCATATTGCCTTTTCTGTCAGTTCTATCATGTACTATATACATTTTTTAATCACAAATATCTCTAGTTATTTTGTAGTCTTGGGGGGTGGGAGCTTAATTTAAAATATGACATCCTCAACTACAAGTTAAATTTAGTCTTTGAATAATTATTTTGTCAGTACTTAGTTTGTGTTAATCTGTATTCTCTGCACTTACAATATATTTGCTGTCCTTGTATTTTTATTAGTATATATTAATTGTACAAAGACTTTCATTGTATTTCCATACATGCATAAGTTATAATTTGATCAAATGCACCTCTCTATTACTTTTCTTATCTTCCCCCACTCTTTAAAACAATTTTTTAATGGATTCTGCTGCCCTTTTAGTCTACATTTCAGTGGAAAGAGAGGTAACATCATCAAACAGGATAAGACAGGTGAACAAAGGCGTATCTTTGCCTAGATGGCAAGAAGGGAACTAAGGAAGCAAGTACCATGACCATTATATTAGAGGGCGAGTTAAGGCCCAGAGCCTTTTCATGTGTTCTGAGATCACAGTTACATGTTTTGTTTCTAGCCAATAGAGTTGTGCTTCGTTCTAAAATGGCAGATGTTATTTCCAGCTTTGTTTTAATGTGACATAATATTTCTGCTTTAGGAATGTTTTAAAATGTCAACAGTTATTTTTCCTGAAAGTATCAGTATTTCTGTTTGGCAGTATCTAAAGACATACTTTGGTGATTTCCATGATAATTCAGTACTTATTTTTTTATTTTCTTACTGTGCTGGGGTTTGAACTCAGCATTTCACACTTGCTAGGCAAGTACTGTATCACTTAAGCCATGCCCCTAGCTTCAATACTTAATTTGATGACTTCTCAATTAAACTTCTAATTACTTTTTTCCTCCCTAAGTGAACTGATTTTTATGGTTATATTTGGGAAACATATTATACCACAGATATGTAATTATAGAGCAACTATAGTGGCTAATCTAAGATCCTATGACATCCATTACAGGATTCTTGTCATAATACTTCTCAGTGATCTTTTTACAAAATATCACCGTAAAAGAATTTCAAAGCAAAGTTAAGAAATATGGTTTAACTATCATGTACATGATGAGTTGTCATCCTTGATTGATGTCTCTAGGACCTTTTACCCTAGATGTGCCCTAGATGTGTCCTTGGTTCTACCTGAAGTAGTTTTTTTTCTTTTTTAAAATCACTTATTCAGATAGAAAAATAAAAGTCATAGGTAATAAATTTTCAGGATATGTTGCTGGAGGAAATAACTCTTCAATAGTAAAACCAACTCTAAAAATAAAACAAAATTTAAGAGGTTATAATATTGGGGCCCAAAACAACCATAATAGTAATGCTGATGGCCAGTAGGTTTTTTTTTTTAAATGCTTCCTGTATTCTAGGTACTGTGCCAAGTACTTTGTATGAATTTGTTCATTTAATTTTTACACAATCCCTATGAGGTAGATACTGTTATTATACCCATTTTTGCAAAGAAAACTAAAACTGGAGGTATTAAAATTATTTTTTAAAATTTCAGTTCTAATGCTATAATTTACATTTGAAAAATAGATTGTAGTTTGAGAAACCTCACCTAGTATTGAACAATTAAAAATGCAGACCGGTTTTCCAAAGCATGACTGAGCTGGTAGGTCAGAAAGGCCATAAATGGTGGCCAGAAAAGACAAAGAGTGCTTCTGCACATATAAGAGCTGGCATTTGTTGGGAGAGGTGGAGGTGGAGAGTATATAGGGGTTTTGGTACTGAAGCTTCAACTCAGCCTTGGGCTTGCTAGGCGGGTGCTTTATCACTTGAACCACATCCCACCCTTTTTTGCTGTAGCTATTTTTCAGATAGGGTCTCACCTTTTCCTGGGGCTGGCCCATGCCATGATCCTCCTTCCTGTGCCTCCTGTGCAGCTGGGACCACAGGTATGTGTTACCACATCTGGCTTTTTGGTTGAGATGGAGTTTCACCAACTTTTTCTTTTGACTGTCCTCAAATTATAGTCTTCTTGATCTCCATCTCCACCTCCCTAATATCAGGGATTACAGGTGTGGCCCACCACACCTGGCCTGAAGGTATAGGTTTTAAAGGGCTAAGAGATACAAATCTTACATCTTCACAAAAAGTGAGACCCCCCCCAAACAGAACTCTTGGAGGGTGAGTTACCCTTCACCTTGGATGGGAGGGTACTGAGAATTTCCAGTCATTGCCTACATCCAGTTGACCTTAGGATGGAATTCATATTGTATATTTGGCCCCAAAAAGCTCATACTGAAAATTTAGCTTGAAGTATATTATTAGTGTTGCTAGGCATATGTAAAATGAGTATCTGTTGTGGAGGAAAGCACTTATATATAACACAGGTGTTAAAGAATTTACATAGATCAATTTCTGAGGAATATGAGCTTACAATTTGAGAAAAAGAAATAACAGAGTAAAAAGGCCACCATTATTATGAGTTAACAGAAACATCAAATTGCAAAATCAGACTCCCAAGGACTGAAGATACTTATATAATGAGACATAGCGAGTAAAATAAATGTTTAAAGAAATTAAAGATTAAAAGTATGTTGAACCAAACGTGAAAAACAAGGAAAATTCTTAGATGAGGCATGATTTAAGGTGAGAGTATTAGGTAAGTATGCAGTAGCTATGAAGAAATTGCCCAGAGTGCAACACAGAAAGGAAATGGAGAATATGAAATAGGGGTTAAGAGTAAGAAAGCCCAACAAGTATTTAATCCATAGTTCACAAGTAAAGAGTACATTGATTAGAGAAGAAGCAGTACTCTAAAAGGTATTTATTTAGCTGAGAATATGTTAATTGATGAAATATACTGAGATTCAGATTCAGGAGTCCAGTGAGTACTAAGTGGGATAAATGGAAAGATTCTTTCTCCAAGGCATATTCTAATAAAACTGTAGAACCCCAAAGATTTCTTTTTAAATCTTTAAATCAGAGAAAAAAGAACAATGAATAGAAAGCTAACTTCACAGCAGAAGCAATTGAAACCAGAAGATGATAAAATGATTTCCAAGTAAGGAGAGAAAATACTAGCATCATCAACCTAGAATTGCTCATTCACTGCACATATCTGGAGTGAGGGCAAAATAAGGATGTTGTCACACTTTTAACTGAAGATGTTCACTGCCAAGAGAGTTTCTAGACACTGTATGGTAAGAAGAAAAAACCATTTTCAAGGGAAATTTCTGAGAACCAACAATAGTGAGAATGGAAAATGGAAATTTTAAAGTTAGGCATTAACCATGTGAAATTTGTGGCAAGTGTTGACCGTGTAACATAATATCTAATTTGGGGTGTAAATTGAGGGGTTGTGACCAGCATCAAAGCATTTTGAGATATTTTTATTGTCTGTGAAGGAAATACAAATTAAAATGGTTTGGGTTTTAGGTCAGTGGTAGAGCACTTGTCTGATAGGTGCAAGGCCCTGGGTTTGATACTCAGCACTGCAAAGCACAAACCAAACAGAGCCAAAACAACAACAAAGAACAAAAAAAAAAATCTTCTGAGATATTGTTTACATAGCAGATGTGGCAAAAAGTCTTACAATACCAGATTTTAGTGAGGATGTAGAACATGTATACATGTTATATAAAAATGTGTCTTTCTAAAAAAGAAATGTATCTTTCTGTACTAGAGTTTGAGCTCAGGGACTACACCTTGAGCCACTTTGCCAACCCTTTTTTTTGTGAAGGGTTTTGTCAAGATACGGTCTCTTGAGCTGTTTGCCCAGGCTGGCTTGGAGCTACAATCTTCCTTCTGCCTCCTGAGTAGCTAGGAGCCACCGGTGCCCAGCTTCTGTTTATATGTCTTAAAATTTTTTAAAAATGCTTTTAAAATTTTATTATCAATGAACTTTACAGGGTAACATTTTTAAAAATTGAAGTAGATTATATGGCTTCCAGAATAGAAAGGAAGAAAAGAGAATTACTTGGCTTGTAGAACAAAGAGGAAGAAACATGAAATGGTAGGTGCAGGGAAAAAAAAAATGCAGTATTCCATTCAACCCGAAAGAAGGCAAGAAAGAACAGAAGAAACAAAATGAGGCAAGTAGAAAACAAAATGACTTGGAAGAAAAGGTTAGATCAAAAAGAATTAACCTAGAAGGTAACACCCACACACAGGAAATCAATGTGAGTCAATGCCCTGTATAGCTATCCTTATCTCAACCAGCAAAAACCCTCGTTCCTTCCTATTATTGCTTATACTCTCTCTACAACAAAATTAGAAATAAGGGCAAAATAGTTTCTGCTGGGTATTGAGGGGGGGGTAGAGGGAGGGGGCGGAGTGGGTGGTAAGGGAGGGGGTGGGGGCAGGGGGGAGAAATGAACCAAGCCTTGTATGCACATATGAATAATAAAAGAAAAATGAAAAAAAAATCCACACATTCTATCAAAATACACACAAAATTATTTTTTAAAGTAATTTAAAAAGATTTTTAAAGATAAAGGATGAAAAGATTAATTATTAACAACTGCCAAAGACCTGACCATCTTAAAAAAAATGGACACAGAAAAGCTGATGGTAAAGTGATGGGGAAGAGATGTAAGCAACTATTAATAGAAGGATGACAGGAGTAAGCTATGCGAGACCAGAGAAAATAAAGTTGAGGTGAGGGCAAAGGCATTTCTACCTGTAAAGTGGGTCCATAGAGCTTGATTTATGGTCCAGTTTGCCAAGGAAATTGTAACAGTTCTAAACTTATATCCACTTGAAAACTGCTTCAAAATAAAAAGCATAAATTGATAGAACCTCGGAGAGAAACATATTCAGAAGTTGTTGGGAGGTTTGTCTACATCTGTCCCTGTGGGAAAATGATAGAACAGACAAAATTTTGTAGATGTGGCAGATGAAGAGAATTTATCACCAGTGACTGCAGAATATGCATTCTTTCAAAATGTAGAAGAGCATTGCAAACTTAACTATGAGTCAGGCTTCAACAAATTGGAAAGCATCAGCATCACTCATACCATGCTCTGTTACAACAAAAGCAAAAGAGGACTGACTCAATAACCAATGACATGGAAGTTAAAAATTTGTCTAAATCATTCTCAAATTCAGAGGAAGTTGTAAGGGAAATTGTCAAATATTTCAAACTGATTCTGAAAAATGATAAAAGTACTGGTCAAAAAAAAGTACTGCTTATACCAAAACTTATGACCTACAATATAACTAAACCTTTATATTAATTTTAGCCTTAAATGCCTACAAAGTTTAAAAGGGCTTAAATTATCTAGTTAATTCATTAGCCCTGCTAATGAATGTAGCAGTAATTGGAAAGTTAAAAAATGGAATGATGATAGCTGAAAGGCCAGAAATGAAGTTGTGCATTGGAAACTTCAACAAAGAGAAAGTGTGTGCTTTGAAATATAAGAAAATTTACAGACCTGAAGTAAAGATTGATCCAAAAGAAAAAGAAAAGGAAGTAAAAAGAAATAGAAGAACACAGTATTAGCTCTGAGTTTGAGAAAGAAGGTTAAATATAGTAGATATTAAAAAGAGAATGTTACAAACATTTTATAAATACATTTGACACCTTAGGTAAAATGTTATATTTTCTAATATAACATTTACTAGTACAGGGCTGGTGGCTCAGTGGTAAAGTGCTTGCCTAGCATTCAGGCTCTGGGTTTCATCCCCACAAACACACACACACAATACTGTTACAGGACAATGTAAAAAATGTATACAACCTTGTGATCATTAAATAAATTATATCACTGTATATATAAGTTTAAGTATATAAGTTTAAAATCTTACCACAAAAAAAAAAAATCAGGACCAGAGTATTTGCAACTGTGTTCTAAATATTCAAGAGATAGATAATTTTTTATACAAGTTTTTACATTCTTCATCTAATTTTATAACACTAATATAACTGTGATATTGAAATAGGTTGGTACCTATACAAAAAAAAGTGACAGGCCAGTCTCTTTTGTGAATATAAATGGAAAAAATTCCAAACAAAATGTAGCTAGACTGAGTCTAGCAATACATAGGTATCTAAGAGATATATCAACCCCAGGTTCAGTTTATGTCATTAATGTAAGATTGACTTACTATTGCAAACATCAGTACGGATACAAAAGATTTGAACAACACTATCAACCAACTTGACAATTTCACTGTGCCCAGTTACAGAATATGCATTCTTTTTAGGTGCACATGGAATGCTCAACAAGATAGAACATATAAAATGAATCTCAATTAATTTAAAAGTCTTAAGTGTTAGGAAGAAGGTAGAGCAACAAAAGCTGTCGTGTATTGCTAGTGAGAATATAAATTGGTACACCTGGAAATAATTTGGTAATATCTAGCAAAGATATGCACACCCTATAAACTACCAGCTCCACATTTAACAATATATTATAGAGAAAAGCTAAAAAGCTTGCACATGTATATCTAGAAAGACATTTGGATGTTTACAACAGATTTGTTTATAATAGAAAACAAGGGGGGTAAAAACTCTGCCCAAAAATCTATCAAGTAATGCCTCAGTTGTTTTATGTTCTTTCATTTGAATACTGTGCATCCAGTAAGGAAATATGAATGAATGCCGATTTAAAACAGCAAGGAACAGGAGACATTTGCTTCTGGCTATCATTAAAACCTGCAAGTGTGTTCCTTGACCATGTACTAGAGTTTCCATGGGTTATGTAGAACCCAGAGTGTATCTGTACTTTCATTTATAATAGATATTGCTAAATTGACCTTTAGCTGAATAATTTATCAATTTATATTCTTCCTATTCTCATTTTTCTTTTTTTTATGTTGAAAATTATTTTATTTTTTAAATTTTACATAAAATTTTCAAAAAGTATACTCATTAGGAATTTGTATGTGGACCCTTCTCCCATCTTTTTTAAATTATTACTCATTTATTCACATGTGCATACATTGTTTGGGTCATTTCTCCCCCTTACCCCCTTCCCCTAACCTCTCAGCCCTTCCCCCTTCAGTTCCAGGCGGGTCCTATTCTGCCCTAGCCTTCTCATTTTTCAAAGTGCGTTTTTATTTTATAATTGAAGTCACTTTTTTAAAAAAATAATTTGTAAGTTTTTCTCATTAGTTCGATAATATAATCATGTAAGTACTTTCCATGTTAGGATTTTTTTCTTTTTTTGAGACGTCTCATTATATAGCTGGGACCTCAGACTTGCAATCTTCCTGCCTCAGCCTCTTGAATGCTGGCATTATAGGCATATGCCATGATGTCTAATTTAAGGCATTTTTAAAATTTTTTCCTGAGATGGTGTCTTGATGTACTGCCCTGGGTGGCCTTGAATGAGACTTAAGTGACTCTCCCATCTCATCCTCCATAGTAGCTGGGACTGCAAGCATGTGCCACCATGTCTGGCTTATGTAGGCAAAAAAAATAATAATTTTTCTTGTTTGTCTGTTTGGAGATGGGGGTCTCACTTTGTAATTCTTGCTGCCCTAGAACTTGCTATTGTAGTACATGTCGGATTCGTGATTCTCCTGCCTCAGCCTCCTAAATGCTGGGATTACAGACATAGGCCACCATCCCTGGCTTTGTTAGCAAAAATTTTTTTTTTTTTTTGCAATACCGGGTTTTGAACTCAGGGCCTTCACCTTGAGCCACTCCACCAGCCCTTTTTGTGATGAGTATTTTCAAGATAGGGTCTCACAAACTATTTGCCCAGGCTGGTTTCAAACTACCATCCTCTTGAACTCTGCCTCCTGAGTAGCTAGGATTATAGACATGAGCCACCGACGCCCAGCTTGTTAGCAGTTTTTAATGATCTACTTTATTGACTACATAATATTTTATTATGTATTTTTATTGTGACTCTTTTTTGGTATTGGTAGGGTTTAAACTCAGGGCCTTGTACTTTGCTAGGCAAGTGCTCTACAACTTGACCCAGGTCTCCTCTCTTAGGACTTTCCTAATCATTTTAATATTCTGGGACCATTCATCTGTCTTTAGCTCTTTGTTATTTTAAATAATGTTATATTGGACATCTTTGCAAACAAGAATGTGTTTTGAGGAACCCCTCAGTAGGGCTCCCCAGTTTAGGGAAAGGAACAGCATTCTAGTTTGGTCAGCAGGTGTAGTGATAGAGTTGAAAGAAAATGCTTTGCATTTGAGTGACACTCAGTAAATGTTTATTCTGATCATCTCCCACTTAGAACTGTTTTGTTTTGTTTTGTTTTTGAGTGGGGACAGTACTGGCATTTCAAACTCAGGGCTTTTTGCAGGTCCTCTACTGCTTGTTTTTCAACTAGAACTCTTATTGTAGTGCTTGATTCAGTCTTTTTTCACATTCTGCTGCCGAGATTCATTTCTAACATAACTTCTTATAATAATGCTCATCTCGTGTTATCTCAGCTTCTAAATATTTACTGTTGCCAAAGATAAAGTTCGATCCCTCTGGCCAGGAATTCTTGGCTGTTTATAAACTGGACCTTCAGGCTTTTATTCACTCAATCACCATTTATTGAGCAGTCAGTGTATTCAGAGGATTTTGTTATATGCTGGTGATGGAGAGATAAATAAGAACAACACTGTGTGCGATTATTGGATTTTGAAGAATTGCAGATTATATGGTTTTGCAAGAAAGTGTAAAAAACATCTTTTAGCTAGTTTGGAGACTTGAACACATAACTTCTGCCACTCTCATATAAGGACATTTTGTCCTAGCCAGGACAGGTCTACTTTCCTTTTTAAAGAACATTAACTTATGCTTGATGACTTATTGTTAAATTTAAAAATAATGTAGGGCTGGCACAGTGGCTCAGGTAGTAAGAGCACCTGCCTAATATGCGTGATGCTATGAGTTCAAACCTCAGTGCCACCAAAAAAAGAAAATACATTAAAAAAAAAATAATAAAACAATAAAAATTAAAAAAAAATGGAGCCTGTGGTGTGGCTCAAATTGTAGAGTACCTGCCTAGCAAGTGAGAGGCCTTGAGTTCAAACCCCAGTTCTGTTAATACAAAACAATGCTTTCCCCATTACATTTTCCACACTATTTTCAAGGTAGGTCATGTTTCATAGCTTCCCTTAACCTGTATGCTATGTGCCTCCTTTAGGATAACTATTTTCTATAAATCATAAAGCTTATTTTTGTATTGCTCATTTAACTCTTATTTATGTGCCACTAATAATAATTTTTTGTCTTTCTAGTGAAATACACAGCTTGAGGACAGGAACAATGTCATGTACGTTTTTCTTTCCCCAGAGACTCTCACACAGGTTCTATGGGATTAGCAAATAAAGGCTTTTAATAAATATTTGTTTAGTGAATTCACATTGGCTTTATAATCCAATAAGTCAAGGGTTTGAGGGGTTGCTCAAGTGGTAGAACACTTGCCTATCAAGTGCAAAGCCCTGAGTTCAAACCCCAGTACTGCCAAATTAACTCAGAGCATTGTAATCAAACCTTTTATACTCATCCATGAAAGATTCTTTTCTCTGATTCTCACCATTCCCTCATCTGTTTTAGTCAAAAGTATTTGGGTTTGCCATTTCAGTATTTCTAGGTCTTGCAAGATTATAAGTCATAGAATGGTCTGCTCTAGGGATGGCAGTAGTTCTTTGTTGTGTGCATCAAGGAGAAGGAGTTATATAGATGTATAAAACCAGAGAAATCAAGATTTATATCCATAAAATGTCTCCTGGTTTTCTCTTTAAGAATATATTCTCCTTCATATCTTTTACTCCATCTTACTCGCATTTCACATAACATTTCTTGGACGTGTCTTTCCAGTGCCACATCACAGTCCTAGTTGTGGCCCTAGTTACTTTATATTTGATTGTCCGCATCATCACTGTAATCATCATCGTCAACAACAATTTTTGAGCACCTGTGGTGTTGGGAATGGCATTGGGCACTGGGGCAGTTTGTGGTGTTCCCATGAGATGTGAGAGTGGCTCTTTGGTTTTGTCCTCTTTCCATCTCCACCACTCATTGGTTTTGTCCTCTTTCCATCTCCACCACTCATACCCAGCTGCTTAGGTTCACCATCATATCCAACTGCAGAGGATGAGTAATTTTGTATTCCATTCAGTGTTGTTGTTTCTTGGTAGTAGAATGAGGAAAAAACAAACACAAGGAAAAGTGGACAATCATAGTAACTTTATCTTCAGTCTTCTAACTTAGCTGGTTTTAGAACTGGTCATAGTAACTACTGATTTTGCTATCATTACCTTTGTGATTTGTGGAGATGAAGTCTCTTTTTATCAATGGTTGACTATCAGTTTCTTTTTCTGGAGAGAAGTCATTAGTTAATGCAGCTCAAGGATTTGTCTGAGAAGAGTAGCACATCAGTTAGAATGCTAATTCACTCAACTGGCAGCATGCACAGTGAAATGACAGCTTGGAGGGGGGTAAGAGGAGTGTCTGAAAATGGCAGCAGATTGGTATTTCAAAAGGGGAGGGAAAATTCATAATGATGAATAAGAAAGATGACATTTGGTGCTCACATTTAACTTGCATTGGATGTCCGTGTAAGGGTCAGTATGCATAACCCCTCTTGATTAGGCCTCCGGCTGCCCAGCAGCTGACTGGGTGTATACTCCTCAGACTGTAACCAAAAGAAAGGCCTAGATAATTAGGCCAAGTTGAACTGCAGGAGGTAGCTAGCCTCTCTGCTGCCTTTTGTATATTCATGACCCAACTTGATTGATGGAAGGACAGTGTTTGGTGACATTGTCATTTGCAAGTTGAAAGGTAGACTACAGGCTGGAGCCAAGATCAGATGTGCTTTAGAGTCCTGAAGTAAACTCATTTGGATGCTGATGATGCTCACATATGCATTTCTTTTTTGCTTGCTTTTCCTCATGGACATCTGTTAATTTGTAGAAGTGAGCTTGGTTGTTTTCAGTTAAAACCCCATTTATGTTATAGCATAGTTTTGTTTAAAAAGTTACACAAAGTTGTTAATGATATAATATGGAGTGCGGGGGTCAAGTGTTCTTAAATGATACTTTCATTTACTTTTATATATAAGAATTTTTTCTTCTTTTTTTTGGCAGTATTGGAGTTTGAATTTGGGGCTTTGTTCTTATGAGGCAGGCACTGTACTGCTTGAGCCAGGCTTCCAACCCTTTTTACTTTGATTATTTTGGAGATAAGGTCTCACTTTTTGCCCAGGCCTGCCTGTGATCCTCTTACTTTAGGCTTCCTTTTTCATTTTTTGGTGGGACTGAGGTTTGAATTTAAGAGCATCACACTTGCAAAATAGGCACTCTACTGCTTGAGCCAAACCTCCAGTCCTTATTTTAGGACTCCTGCTGTCACTGGGATAACAGGCACGTGCCACCACATCCTGCTTTTTTTTTTTTCCATTGAGATTAGATCTTGCAAACTTTTTTGCCTAGACTGGCCTGGAACTGCAATTCTTCTGATCACAACCTTCTGAGTAGTTGGGATTACAGGTGCTGGTGTCAAGCTAAAGTGTTTTTCTTGAATATATTTCTTGAGTGATATCACTAAAAGCAAGTGACAAATCCTACACTGGGAAAAAGTTAAGTGAAATGATTTATGTACTTCACATATTTCACACATCTTCAGCACTGCTGCCAAAGCTTTTGCAGAGAATGTTTTTATAAGCATGTGCTATTCCTTGTCAGAAAGTGCATGAATACTCAGGTTCACTTTTGACAGCATAGTTCAGACAAAACGTCTTTAATTCATTCCAAAACCTCTTCTGTTTACTAAAAAAGGTGATTAATTTAGACTTGTGGCAAGTGTGGCAAGGAAGTTAGAAACAAACATGAGGTTGGCTTCAGGTTCAAAATGTAGACCTAAACTATAAACTATTCGAAGAGTAGTGAATACCATATTTTGTTGATTAAAAGAACATGAAGAAAGGGAAGGAAAAATTGTTTGAGGATTGTTGATGTGCGTGTGTGTGTGTATATATATATATATATATATTTAAAAATCAGTATTCAGATCCTTTGAGAAGCATCACATAGCTGTAAAGACTAGTCTTCTTAATTTTATTTTCAATTACCTTTATTATATAAATGCTTTTGTAAGATAAAATTGTTCTGGTATACTTGGAAATGATATGAATATTTTCTTTGAAAAATCTTTAGCTACACATTTTGTATGTTATCTAACTTCTGCTACTTACCATAATTTCAAGTAATAGATATAAAAACTATAAGCTGTCAAGTACTATAAAAATATTAGTAGTATTTCTTAATAGTAGCTAGCTATTGTTGTTTCTGCTGCTGCTGTGGTGGTTGTTACTATTAACTAATTCCAGGTAGTTGGGACATACAATAGTGTAATAAATGAATTTGTCCTCCTTATATATCTTTTGACGACTAGCTATAACTGGTCAGGTATTAAATTTTTTTAGTAAAAGCAAAATGACAAAGGGAGACTCAGTCTTTTCAGTTATTTTCCATATTAGTAATTACCTGATTTTCTCTCCTCACCATCTGACAGTAACGTTTTGGTGAAGAAGGTTTCGGAGGGTGTTGCAATATTCTGTGGTCACTATAAGGAGAAATCTTGCATTTGCTTTCTAAAGTTGTTGCAGGCTTAGCTGACATTTGAAATAAGTGTCTGAAATCTAGTCTGTACAGTATTGAGAAAATCTTTTTGTAATAATTTGTGGTAATTACTTCTAAATCAAGCAGTTATCTTTTAGCAGAAAATTATTAATATATCCAAAATATGAGTAAAATGTCATTTTTCTCATTTAAATCACATCTCTTGATTTTCAAATGTTAGATTTTCTTTTACATTTCTCTTAGTAAAAATTAAATTCAAGGTGCATGTTTTCTGTGAAATAATGTAAAAATAAGAAACCATCTTATTGAAAAGAATCAGTTCCAGGAATTTAAAAAAATGTGCTTTCTTGGTTTGATTTAGATGTATTGTGTATTTTACTACCACAAAGGGATATTCTTAATGTGTTAGTTACTGTTCTTCTCATTAAATCTTTTTAGGAACTTCCGGTGTCACTTTGTCAGGAAATTCTGGGACTTTTCCAATGATAAAATAAACTTGACACTTGTTCCATGAAGGCATCTTTCCCTGCTTATCTGCTCTTCAATTTATGGCTGTGCTTTGAAATTTTTGCCTGTGACTCCCATCTTTGTATTTACTCCAATTAACACATAAACCCTAATTAGCCAGATCAAGGGACTTGGGAGTCCATAAATGGAAAGTGACATGGCAGAGCTTGGCATCTGGCATTAAGACAAGGTGACAAAAATAGGGAAGTATCAATTAGATGACATTGATGGTAGAATTGTGTTGGGTTGGCTGATTTTAACAGCTCCCTGTGTCACTGTCTGCTGACTCTAGGATGGGTACAGGAATTAGTTGGTAAACTGATGGCCAAGTTAAAGCATTGAGCCTTAGGTTTAAAAGCCAAGTATAATAAAAACCAATTTAGTTTGATTTTATAATGTTATCACTGCAATATAATTACAATTATTATCAAAATCAATTTTTGGAATTTTGCTATTTACTTAGGTTTCAAATTTTTCATTTACTATTTTGATATATAGCAATTCTTATTTGAGTAGGAGCGTGAGAGCCCAGACAAATTCTTAAGAGCCTTAATTTCCTACTGTAATGCTTTTACTGGGAGGGCAGTCCAAATGAACAGATTTGGGAGAATCTGTTATCACCATTAAATATTTACTAAGCTTCAAACTACAGTTTTGGATTATGTATATAATTCAGCAGTGAAAAAATTTAGGGGATATAAACATGATTCCAGTTTTAGAAACTTAATTTTAGAGAAAAAGACTTGGGTCTCATATCAGGAGTTTTATCAGGCTTTGTGTACCACTCATAACTACAGAGGGTAAGAGAACTAAATACTTAAGAGCTGAGGTACTTCTCTAATTTTATAGTTTCAGCACTCTGGTCTCTTAAGGCTGGTTCCATTTGTCAAGTAGGTGGCTGAGTATTTGTCAAACAGGTTCTAGAAGTTATTGGAAACACATTCTGATCACTGAAGAAATCATACATGCTGTTGCAAATTGTTGAAAGCAAAGAATGTGATGGTTTATTTTTTTCTCTTAAAACTTGAAGTTGTGATTTGAATATATGTTGCTAGTTAGATACTAGACAGTAAGGTCATCCTATGGAATCTTTTTCATTTTGGATAGCCAGTGGCTCTTTAAGAGCAGTTGACATTTTTTTAAATGTAATTATGATTTATAATTATTCATGTAGTGTATTTTGAACTTAGATTTAAACAGAAAATGTTTTAGTTGCTGTATACCCCCATCTTAAGTATTGGAGAAAATAGGGAAAGAGCCCTGAAATGATGTATTTGAAAAAGTTGCTGTTCTAGAGGAGTATTTGAAACATTAGATATCTGCCATAAGGTCCATTTACATAAATGTTAACTGAAGACACACAAATGTATGAAATTAAAATGTTTCATGCATTAATTTGCTGCAGCAGGAACTAACATAACAATTAGGGCACCATTCTGCCTACTTAGATTTAAATTTCCTAGGGCAGTGATAATACACAGTGTTGAAGTACTTTCAGTCTTTTAACATATATGGTGGTTCATTCTGTTGTTAAAATGAATTATTCTGTTTTAAATCATTCAAGCATTGTAAACCTAGATAACTAGAAAAATGTGTTAGGAGTATTATTTCTAGACCAAGACATTTGGATGTTCTTGCATCAGCCCAGGGTCTGTTGAATGGATGTTCTTGCATCAGCCCAGGGTCTGTTGAAATACTTGAAAGAAACAATTTCTTTCCTAGCTTGGCAAAGGAATGATGTCTATATTTTCTAATTGTGAAAAGTCCAGATATTATGAAAATAGGGAACCCAACTAATAAAAAGCAATCCATGCAAGGCTTTCTTGTTTCCTACCATTTTCAATCATTTATTCTTGTCGGTAGTACTTTTATGGCCAAGCTTGTAACCTGCTTTATAAGGAATACCTTTGCAGCAACTAAATATGTATTATGGGTTTTTTTTACACTGAGGACAGAAATTTTGAAAATTAAATGGTTTCCATCCCAGTTGCGTAGCTGATCTGTTGCATTTTTTCTTCTTCTTCTTTTTTTTTTTTTTTGCATGCTGATCCCAGTTGCATGGTCATATGTTGTAAACTACATGGAACTATTTCAAACTGTGATGGGGAAAGTAGCAACTGCACACATTCCTCCTTGAAGCAAGTGGTTGTCCTAAACTGAGCATTGTAGAATAAAAATGGAAACATAAAAATAGCAGTTGGAAAGATAAAACAGCATTTATAGTACTAATAAAACCGTTGTGGCTTCCACAGGAAAACATGCTTTGTAACCTAATGCTTACCTGAAAGGACTGTCGAGTTTCTGAGAGTTATAGCTGTTTTTGTAAGAGAAGCACAGAGATTTGCTTGAGGGCTGAGTGATAGATTCGCCTGCCTGAAGCATCCCAGTGTGTTTATACATGGCTTGTATGGCAGCTTTCATAAGACATTTACCCCATGATTTGCGATGAGCTTATGTGTGAATAATTAATGGCAATTAATCCTTAATTACAGTAATTAGGCAAGTCACAGGAAATTAAGCTGCAGCTGGAGAAGACCATGCCTGGGAAGAGAGGATTGGGGGCTGTGTGCGTGTGCCATTTACTGACAGCACTACTAGGACGCGCAGTGTTCAGCAGCTTTGGCATTTCTGTTGGCAGCCTTGGGTGGGACAAGACTGTTCCACATTAGAAGCAATCTATAGTTGTCTACAAGAGTTTTAAGTCCAAGTGCCAAAATGTTGCATTGCATATGGTGATTATCTAAGTTTATTGGTTGCCATAACTCAAATGAGTATAATTGTTTTTGGCTTGATAACAGTGACATTAGAAAGAGGAGCTTTTATGTATTCATAGGTTCTATTGGCATGAACCATGATGCAACTTTTAGAAACAATTCATCCAGGTTTGCAATTATGAAGTAGATAATGTAATTGTCTGGAAATTAGCTGAGAAAATTTCAATCAAGAACAACAGCAGAACATACACTGTCTTGGTTGAGGAGTTAATTACTTTATTACTAGTTGCCTTTCCTAGTTAAGCATGGTGGTACACAGTATGTGCATTCAATTCAATGAATTGAATACAAACTCCAACTGTAAGATATCAGCTGAGAGTATAAAAAATTTAAATCTTTCATACCAAATGCTAACAAAATTAATGTTTAAAAATCTACAAGGGATGTTTCATAAACAATCAAAGCAACCATTCCATAGAAAATAGCACTTCCCTGCAAGTCCCTCTTGAGAGATGTTCACAATCCTTCATTGGGAAAGCGTAACTTCTGTCATCAGTGTGGAATGAAAATTTTATTGGGTTATCATATCCTACAGAAAGAGGATGTAGAAGCTGGAGACATGGCTCAAGTGGGAGAGTACCTGCCTAGCAAGCATGAGGGCCTGAGTTCAAGCCACAGTACTGTAAACTACCACCACAACTACTACCACCACCAACAGAAAACCAGCTTGTAGAGAAGTTACGCTACTTCCAATGTATTTCTGGCAATTAAGTAAAATTCAAGCACAAATAAAGCATTTTCATTTGTCCAATGAATGGTAATGTTTATCATTCATTTTTGTCTTTGAACTTCAGGACACAGCAGGAAGTTGGGCCCACATATCCAGCTTAGATCTGATATCAAACTTATCTACACTGTGAATGTGTCACAGTTATTATACAGCTATGATAACAGCAAGGGTTCTCCTTGATATCAGTACAACTCTTGGGTAAAAGATGCACTTGTCAAATAATCTAAACTTGATAAAAACATGTACAGGGTATTTTTTTTTAAAGATCTATAGTTTTGTTAGAGACATTTGTGAAGACGTCACCTTTTATATTAACAGAGAAACTTAGGGATTTTGTTTTGGTTTGGTTTGGTTCTTTTGTGGGACTAGGCTTTGAACTCAGGGCTTCCTGCTTGCAAAGCAGTCCTTCTACTGCTTGAGCAACACCTCCAGTACATTTTACTCTGGTTATTTTGAAGATGGGGGTCTCTAGAACTATTTGCCCAGACTGGCCTCAAGCCATGATCCTCCCGATCTCAGCCTCCCAAGTAGCTAGAATTACAGGCATGAGCCACTGGCACCCTGCCCAGGTATTTTTCTTATATAATTTGTGATCAGAACTATTTGGCACAATAGGCTGATCTGCTTGTTAAATGCTGAACAGGCAAAAATCTCATCTTCCATGAATATCTTTTCTTCTAAGACCAAAGCACTGATAGGGAGTGAGGTAATGTGAACATATGTAGATTATTGTTGTTTGTACTTTTGGCTCATTTTAGAGAGGAAGTAAGTCACAATATCCTAATAATGGTCTTGATTTTAATAAATGATTTTCCTCCTTGAAATAAGCAACACATTCATTTTAATATGTAGAATCGGTTTGCTAGCAGGGCGACAGTTTAAAAAGGCTTCCAACTGTGACACAAGTGCAACCATATTGCTTCCTATTACTCGCTAAGGTAGCTGTTTAGAAGAGAGAATGTTCTCCCTGGAAATGTTTAAAGTGCTGTAATTTTATTTAGGATAATGAGGATTTATAGCCATTTTTGCCATATGAAAACCTGCCTTTAGATAGAGTGAAATAGGCTGTTTTGGTTATTGAATGTTCTTAACTGGAGAGAATGAGAAAAAGAGAGACAGACAGACAGACATTTACTCACCTCAGTGTTTACACTGGGGATTCTGCAGGTTTATTCTATATGTTGGCCTGTGTTAAATATTAAAATATTAAGTGATGCAGTTCAAGTTTGGCCCATGTAAATGTTTATAGTTCGTTGTGCATGGGATTTCTCTGTATTGAAATGTAACTAAATTGAAAGTCTTTGTTCTCTTTCATACAAATAATTCTAACTGACTGCTGGGGGTTCCTGGAGACCTGAATCTTTGTAACTTTGCTTGTGGAAGTTGTACTGCAGAACCTTATCTTGAGTGATGGTCAGAATGCACAAGGGAGCATTTAACTGTTAAGAGAAAACTCTATAGCAGGATCTATGTTTTTAGAATTAAGCATGACATTTATATATAGTATGCATTATTAAAAATTAACCCAGTAAATATAAATCTGACTTATGTTGTTAACTCTGTGTTCTACAGCTTTGTCTCA
This sequence comes from Castor canadensis, assembly GCF_047511655.1. Lineage (NCBI taxonomy): Eukaryota > Metazoa > Chordata > Mammalia > Rodentia > Castoridae > Castor > Castor canadensis. The sequence continues at coordinate 9,764,331 of NC_133398.1, read as the reverse complement.
AAACTCACTATGGACTAGTTTATTTAGGCCTCTGACTTTCGTATGGGAGGGGGAAGGAACCGAACAGTTAGATTTTTATCAGGTTTTTATCTCCTCACTGAAAATCTTAGCTCTCAAAACATTTCTAATTTCCCTCATTTGAAGGTTCAAACAGTTTCAAATTACTGCCCATGGATTGTTCTTGACATCCCGAATGGTAAATTTGAGCTGTGGAAATGCTGGAATGTGTTTTTGTGCTTTTCCTGAACAAGGGAATTCAACGGGTAAATTACAGTCATTTACTGGGAGTGTAATTTACTGAGAGCCTTTAGGCAAATGCAGGAGAAAGGACAGCAGCACAACGGAAAAACAGCATAAAAACTCTTTTGTGTATTTTTTCCCTTTTCTCATTAAGTATTTATTCACATAAGAGTTTTATGAATTAATGGATGGTTCTACAATTAAGACAGATAATCTTTATTCATTTTCAGCACTGATAGATCAAGTATTTGAAACATTGATTGCTGTATAAAAATTACAACCCGAGCCAGATTTCTGAAATTTTACTTATTTTTAAATACCATTTTTGTCTTGGTGAGAAATATAGAGACATATTTCTGTATCTTCAGAATTATAACAGATTTTGCTAAATTTAGATTTGCCTGTGCCAGCAGTTAAAACAATAGAGAATTTTTAATTTCGCCAGTGGACAAATTAGTGAAAAGACTTTTTATACTTTGGTTTTGAAAAAAATACTATTCTACGTTTTTCACATACCATAGGTGAATCTTACTATGGGGAAAAGACCTATCTGGACTATTTTGGTTATTTGCACACTTTAAAACCAACATGAGATAAATAACTCAGCCATTCTATTAAAGGTTAAATAGAAATTTTATGAAATTGTCAACTAATTCTTTATAATATAAATATATAAACATTTGTGGTAATTCTTATAAACAGTTCTGACCAATTCCTTTCATGAAAAACAGTGTGTACTATAGTCATTGCTAAGCAAACAGAAAGCTGTGTTGTGAAGTGGCTTTGTATAGCATATTGTAATTTGACACTTAAGTTGTGCCCTGCATTACCCTGTGTCATAATTGATGGCTAAAGAAAAGCACATGCTATGCTAATCGTTTGTTAGAATAGCTTGTTAAATTGTGGTTGCCAATTTTAAATAAACTATGGAATGCTTGCCTGTATTTTAAGGGTTTGTAGCCTACAGTTTTAAACAGTCATTTTGAAGCTGCTTTTTAGCTTTATGTTGTGTATGCACAATTCTGCCTTTGCACACAAGGTCAGCATGTTTGCCAATTTAATACCATATTATCAACAGTCAAATCAATGACCTGCAGGTTTTGCACTAGTATCTTAAAAGATTTTTCTCTTCATGGTTTTTTTGTATATTGATACTAAATTTGGTGTCTTAAAAAAAAAATACCAACATTTTTTTTTTTTTTCTGTGACAGAGTATCACTGTGTAGCCCAGGCTGGCCTCTAACTCCAGATCCTCCTGTCTCATTACTGATATCTTGTATATGGGATTTTAAGTTCTAAAAAAGCAAAAAGTTCTAGAATTAGAAGGCTAATTCAGTTATTATTTGCAAGTAAGGGTGATTTTAATCTTATATTTACCAAACATAATGACTGGACATAAAGCAGCATTTGTTAATAAAGAAGCTGTTAATCACAGAATGTCAATTAGAATCTTAGTACAGTAAAATGATATTCAGGAGATAGGTTGCCATGCATAATCAGTGTGCAAACTCTCATTTTTTACTGAAGTATGTGATGAGTCAGTTAGATCATGTAAGGAGAGAGGAGTCCAAACTTGTTGAGAATGTTGACTTACATTGGAGAGTAATAGATAACTCACAACCCTCTCTCATAAAAGACATGGAGCGTGATGAAGGGATGTGTGCATTTAGACATAAAAGAAATGTTACCTCTGTGGAGAAAAATGATTTAATGTGCAGAGAAGGGTTATTCATTTTTAAGAGATTAAAAATGATGGAATATAATACCTTTAATTTGTAATAATGTCTGATGTGCTGCTTCCTGTCTAAAGTAAACCCTTTTGATCGGCATGTCCATTTTGATCTTTTCTGTCATGTAGAGTATTGGATGGGTAAAGGTATCATTTTCAGTTATTGTACATATATTTAATTAAACCAGTAGATACACAGATGGATTTAGTTCTTAATCATTTAGTAGACAAATATGTGCAAGGTTATTCTGTGGCATACAGTTGGCCCCTTTGTGCGGAGGAATTCCTTGAGAATATTCAGGATTAAGTCACTGTTATGTGACAGAAAAGGAGGCACACATGCTTTACAGAAACTACATACTCACTTGATGGCTTTTTTTTTCCCTTCCTGGTAGTGGGGTTTGAACTCAGGGCTTCATGCTTGCTAGGCAGGCTTGATGGCATTTGGGGGAAGACATAGATCTGACTTACATCCTCCCCTCATTCTTTTATACCTGAAACAGTGTAATTAAAATTTGCAACCATATTCTTTTTCTTGTTGAGGGATTTAAAAAAATTTTTTACTACTTGTTTTCTGTTGTATTCATTTCCTTCTTAAATTGTGTAAAGACTTAGGAAAGCTTTGGATTTGATTAACATTGTAAAACAGCATTAGTGCAATTGACATTTTGTTGATAAATTTATAATATTTTGTCATAATAGTTATTCTAACTGAATTTAAGTAGTTAAATGTTTGTATGTGAGATAGAAAATTCCAGTCCTCTGAATAATTGTTACAGCAGGCCAGTATACTAGTCTGGAAAGTATGACAGGTCAGACTGTGTACACATTTGGAAAGTCACTTTCTCAGCTTCTTTGGAGAAAAGGACACATTATGTGGAATATTCTGGATGTTGGGAAAATTGAGTAAAAATTATTTTAAAAGATACACCTTTTGGTGTAAAATATGCTTTGGAAATTTTGACTTTTAAGTATTTTTCCCCTCACAGCAGGTTACGGAAAGAAAGAGTCAGTGACCATATACTACAATAAACTGGCCTTAACTTAGCTTGATTTAAAGTGGGTGGCGGTATTATAAACCTGCGCCTTATCCAGAACGCTTTAGCATCCCCTGGGACCGCGGGCCTTAATTTCAGTTAAGTGTGGGGTCGCCGACGATTACCGGTGGCTTCTCGGGTAACTCACTGACCCGAAGAGAGGTGGCTCCCGCTCTGGGCCCTCTGCTCCGGGACAGTGCGCTGGGCGATACGGCCATCCGCACACGTGCGGGGTGGGCGCGCGTTTGTACGCGCGTGGGCAGAAACGAGGCTCGCCTGGCGGTGGAGCAGCCTCGCTCCTTTCCTCAAATCCCGAGTTTTGTATAAAGAAGTGTTAGAAATCTCGTCCCTAAAGAATCTAGAACGATCAATAATGGCTGTGCAGGAGCGCAGTTTAAGCGGGAATTGTCTTTCCTCAATAGTTTTTGTTCTCAATCACCTTGGTGAAACGATCGTGAAGCCGCTTCGCTTTCCGTGGCATTTGGAATGAGTCCCTGACAGGCTGATTTTCCACCCCTGTTGTGATGCTCCCTTCTCTAGTTAATATTCCTATGTAAGTGTCTCACAAAAGTAAACCCAAAGAGCCCGCACAGGACACGAAGGCTGCTCCATTTGCATTAATTATGCAGTCAGGGCGGTGAGAATTCGCTGTCAGCGGCGGAGCGGGGGCGCGCCGCGGCGGGGAGCGGGGCCGGAGCGAGGCCTGCCGGCACGGCTGCGGGAAGGGCGGCGGCGATGGGCGGCTGGAATCTCCGCCTTGGCCGCCGGCCCTGCGCCGCGCCTCCGAGAACAATGGGCGCGCCGGGAGCCCCGCGCCGGCCGAGGTCCCGGTGCCCCGCGTGGTGCCGACCCGAGGGTCCCGGGCCGGGGACTCGCGCTTCCTGCTGTCCTAGTGGCCCTGGGTTTGCTCCTCCTGAGTCAGATCCGTTTCGAAGCCCGAAAGTTAGTGTCTTTCAAATCCAAACCAGAAACTTGATTTGTGGCCTGGCGTCACCAGAGGTTTATTTCCCTGATTTCAAATATCTGGGCTGCTGCCAACCCGAGTATCTCAGAGGAGGAGAACATAAGCGCCATGTGAACATTTTCAGAGATCGGAAAAAATTCCAAACCGCTGCAAAACAAGGACATCCCAGGAAAATGGTGACTGAGGAAGAACAAAAACAACAAAACCACTAGCAACCACTGTAAATTTGAATCCTCTGGGAGGTTTCTCCAAGGTAATTGGCTCTGAGGTATCCCAACTTAATGGTTGTTTTTTCACTGAGAGAGTGAATTCCTAAGGGAATTCCATGGGAATTTAACTGAACAAACATTTGTTGAGTACCTACTATGTCCTAGGAGGTAGGGAATTATTGCCTCATTATTAATGGTCGCAAAAACAATCCAGAAAAGGAAGATTGCTGTTCTTTTCAGGATTTAAATGTGAAAACCACAGAGAAATTGATCACCACTGTTTCCCTCCCCACCCCTGGAGCTAGCCTAGCTTCAGCTGAGAAGTGTTGGGGATGGTAGTAGGATGTATGTGCTTTCTCTGTTCTTTTTGTACTTTTGAAGAATATCAGCAAATATAGTACAGAATTTCTACGGTGTTTATGCATCTAATTGTTTGGATCAGAATGGTGTGCTTTGGGAGGAGTGACTAGCCAAGTATCCTTGCTAGCAGAACAACAGAACACCAAGATTTGGGAAGATTAATGAAAGAAATATTAAAAGCCTTTCTCCTTTTTAGACTTGCAAAACAATTCCATGATAGTATCTTGTGATTTTCTTTAAAATAAAGGATGTATGTGTACCATTTCGTGAGTAAATCCTGTCACATTCGGCCAGGAGCAATCACACTGAAATTTTTTTCAAAAGAAATTAGGCCATCCTTTCAAGGCCACGTGTAGCTGCTAACCACAATGACATTTAGCTTTATCACAGCCAAAGTCATAATTTCTGAAGAAACCAGTCTAGTACCTTTATCTTTCTATTTATGAAATAGATAAAATGGATTACTTGAAAATGTTTAGTACTCTCTTCTGACATTTGTACTGTGCACTTGTTCCAAAAACAAACTTTTTTAAAAAAAAAGCAAAAAATGTCATTTGCTTCCTTGCCCTATAAGGAAAATGTTTATTTCTCTGTATAGTACATATTTTTAATGTCATTTCTAATTAATTAAAGCATGTTTTAGATAATCTTTTTTTCTAGTAGAAAGATATAGATATGATTTTCTAAAATAAATGTTGAATCGTAGGAGATTGTTGCTAACCTGTTTTTTCATATAGTCCAACCAAATAAGTAATAATAGTAACCAGTAAGTGAAATGAAAAGGCAGAGAAGAAACTACTTAGATACTATCACTGTATAAAAGTGTACTTGTTTACAGAGATTGCAATTTGTTGTTACCAAAAATAAAATAAAATATTCATGGAGTTCACTTTTCCCCTATTAAAGTGATTGATTTCACAATAAAATAAGAATTTAAAAGTTTATTTTTTTAAGCCTGGGGACCCTTGTTCTTTAAAAAAAAAATTAAAAACATATACTAAATTTAGTGATCTGTGGGCCCTCAGAATGTCAATTGTGTATATGTTTCACTATCTGTATACATATCCTAAGCATAAACTTCCAGAATTTTGTATTTTTTTTTTACTCTGTTTTCTTTTTATTTAAGAGTTGAGGTACTATTGTTACTCCACATTTCATCTTTAATTTTACCTGAATCTAATGGGAGTTTCCAAAACTAGGTCTAGCAGTACAATCAGCATTTTAGTTGGAACTATAATTACAGGTGTAGCTCAACTTTTTTTCCACCCACTGAGAACAGTTTGTATTGTAAAATCATTTATAATAATTTACATTTGATGCCATCATCTGTGAGATTATCTGAGATAAATTTCCAAAGATTAAAAAAATTTTAAATCAGAATGCAAAGGTGATAAATTGTGAATCTACTTATTTTAAGATATTTAAATGAGATACCCCCGAAATCATATTGTTTCACAGTATCATTAATTTTGACATCGTTGTCAATATCTGGTGCCAGATTATAGTGATATGAAGCTTATGATAGTATTTCACATTTTTACCCACTAAATAAAAACCTGCCCTGTGTTTTATTACAAAGTAGGTGGCCTGAAGGAAAAATATATGTATTCTTCCCTTTTGGTATAAAATATGCATTTGGACTTCTCATTTCATCCCCAATCTGTGTTATTCCTTAAAAATGCAGAACTGCCTGAAGTCTTCTTTAATATTTAATTCAACAACTTTTTAATCTGTCATTATGCTGTGATGAAGTAAGCATCAAGTGTCGCTGAAAAAGATTAAATTATACTTGGAAATAGGAATTGAAATGATTTAGGGTTGGAGGCTGAATATTTGCTTTGCACGAGTAATAATAGTAGTAGCTTGGGTGAAGAAGGGCTTTGCCTGGCTTTAATGTCTTTGCCTGGCTGTGCTCCCCTGTGGCTCTGCCTGATTTACGCTGGCATTACTGAGCTTTATTTTATTTAAATAGAGGTAGAAAGAGAAAATTACTACACTACAATACATTAATTACTCCATACTATTTCTTTGTACTGATTTTCCTTTTTTTCTGTAAACATCATTAACAATGATGCAACCTAACCAATGAATAGCAGCTGTAAGCAATCCGTAGTTCTTGTTAACAAGCTTATCTTAGAAAGGAAAAGCAGTAATAATTAATATCCATCTATGGAATAGTTGGAAGCAAAGGAACATTTATCCTTTCCTTTTTATAGGGAATGATAATCTAATAAGAATAAGTTTTGACAATATATATTAATATTTTAACCATTGTATTTTACTTCTTTTAAGTTACAGACTCTAATCTGTGGACTATTTGGGGACTATTAGGGACAAAGCTATAAGCCTTTAGACCTCAGTGATTATTAAGTTGATCAACAGGTGACCATAAAGTCTAACTTCTTTAGAATACTTAGTGTCTGAACACGTCCAGATCTTTTGTCATCTGGAAATCTGTTGAGTAGTATCTGGCTGCTGAAACTTATTTTTAGCCTAGTTTTGTGGCTCTGTCTATCCAAGGCCAAAGCAATCAATCAGCTTAGTGGATAAAACTAATTGCGAAAATCTTTGATGGAGGATGCAGAAAAGTCCCATATGGCTGAAAGAATGCTATATTTCATTTTTCCTGTAATTCATATGTATTGCTGGCTTATAGTGTACTTTGGCTCTGTCTATAATGAATGTCTTCACAACATACCCTCGTTTGTCATGATTTGTCATGATAATGGTCCTTTTCAAAATAAGCCTGGAAGTTGAATAAAATCTTGATGTGCCCCACACCTGTGGGAATGTTATCGGAGCTGGATTCAATCTCAGGAATCTTCAGATGTCTACTTCCGTAGCATTATGTCCTGTCATAGAACAATAATAAAGAGGAAGGAAGCTGTATGTGGTGGTGCATGCTTGTAGTCCCAGCTTCTCAGGGGGCTGAGGTAGAAGGATCCCTTGGGCCTAGAACAGAAGTTTAAGACCAGCCTGGACAACATAGTGATACCTGTGTCTGAGAGGGTGAGGGACAGGAAGGGCCTACTCTTTGTTTTTGTGAAACATTTTAAAGGAGAATGTAAACTTACTGTAATAAGTTCAGAATTTTAAAAACTGGAACTGGCAAAATGTTTTAAAGCTCACAAAATTTTTTGTTACCATTTTCTATTGTGTATCACCATGGCTATCTGCAGTTGTAGTGAGCGTGAAACACCTAGTAAAAGTACAACAGTCATATTCCAATTGGTATATTCAGTCTTTCCACAAGTGTTTTTTGACAACTTCAATTAGCTTACACACTATCTAATTGGATCCCCATGTATGATTGACTTTATAAGTGGATACCCAAGCTATGTAGGGTGGAACAATTAATTGTTATTAACAGGTATCATTCGGACCCTTTTCATTAAATATTTGAAAACAAAGTCCTGCTTTTTTGATAGCAAATTATCTTATAGTTCATAAATATTTGCTTAGAGAACTGAGCTCACAGATTATTTACAATTTAGTGTTTTGGTCAGGATAACCTTTAAAAATTAATCAGTTTTTAAACTATTGGTCAATGTTTGCCAGCATTATAAAGACATGCATTTGTCAACATGTGCATCTTTTGCTCTGGCACAAGACTAGTTAGTTGGCTTTCTGAAACCTACTATGCTTGTAGGGTAAAGTAAATGTGTGTCTTTGTAAAAGAATAAATAAAAAGAGCAACCTGAGTCAATAAGTGGTTCAATTCATGCCTACAGCCATGGCGGACAGCTCATTTTGTAGATGTGGGTGTTTTGTTTACATTTGTAATGCAGCTTTATTTAATGCTGACAGATATAGCTTGTGGCAAATGATAGTCAGAATGTATGAGCAGTCATAATGCTTCTGTCTTCTTATAGTGTGCTGCTGAAAATAAGCAGTTCACCTCTGTTTTTATTGAGGAAAGGATATGAGACAGCTATAGCTTCGTGAGGCTATTTATTGAGTTGTTTTACTAGCTGTGAACATGCCGCTTTATAGCAGTTGTGAAAATGGACTTTGCTAGTGTGTGGGAAAGGAAATAACATTGCAGTATACAAGGGTAGTAAAAAATCTCTATAAATAATTTTTCAGACCAAGGAATATTTTCATTTAAACAAGGCAGAATGGGTTCTGATTTTGGCTAGGTGTCAGTCTCCCTCCAAAAGTCACTAGGTTGGAATTAAGTGTTACAGGTTAGAGGAAATTTTTGATTGTTTACATTTAATTGTGTTAGAACCTAAGAAAAGTTTTGTGTTTACATACATACTTGGATTTAGCATAGCTTTGTGACCTTTGTGACTTAAGGCTTTACATTGACTGGCTTAAGGATCTAAGCTATAAAATGTACAGTAGCCTACATGTTTGTGTGATAAAGACATACCTGTAAGCTAATACTTTGCTTGTTATTGAAGAACGTACACTTGATACAGAGAAACCTATTTTCATATGCTGTTGGCATATACAGTTTACGGAATTCAGATGTGTACATAGCACACAGCTGATGTAAAAACTTGAAAGTATTTTGACCCTAAGAATTTAGTATTGAGAGTAACTAAGGGAAGGCAACCAACTAACCACAGGATTTAAATTTGCATTCTCATTCACCCCTTTTCAGATGATAGGCACTCACTACACCTGAAGCTTTTAACCCGACAACAAACTGGGTTTTTATGCTAGTTTCCTTTTTCCACTGAATCTGTCCACGTCTACTAAAGCTTTTTGATGTACAGTTATTTATTGGCTACCATAATTGTGATGGATATAATACTTTTTTATTCTTAAACATAAAAAAGAGCATTAGAAAGTTACATATATGAAAATTTTATTACCTTTCTATTTTATTCAAATGTTCATCACATAGCAATGAGAAGGTACACAAATAATATTTTTATGCATGCAAAATAATTTGGAAAGCAATGTGAATCTCAGCAGGTGTTTCTTCCATGTCTTTGCTCATATTTCTGGGGAGCATTGAATATTAAATTGAAATAACCCTCCCTTGATATTATGCAGCTAAAGTTCAGTTTAATTCTCAGATAAGGTTTTCCTGGATACATCATTTTCCTCTCATGTAAATAGAAACCAGGCTATTTATCTTTAATACTTGCTACTTTGCAAAGTAAATCAAAATGCTGCCAAGTACTCACTTACTCCTCTTCTTAGTGCTTTTATTAGGGATTTCTGTTCTTGCTAAATATATGGATTATAGAGACGCTATAAAAATGTTCTTATTTCCTTCTCCACTGGCTGATGAAATGGGTTAATCTCTCAATAGAGCTATTTCCTTAATTCACCACCTGTTTTCAAATCCCTAGTAACCAACAAGGTAAGCAGAGAGATTCCTTTGTGTGTGTCTTATATACCTGTTCCACACAGACAGAAATCTAGAATTAAAAAAATGAAGACAGAAATCATCCTTGAATTTTTTTAAAGGAAAGTTCTTGCCCATTACTGGGAAGCTGTTATATTGAGATGTTCACTTAGCAGTCTAGTTACGTTGCCTGTCGGGCATCCTTCAGTGGAAATTTTCAACTCGAAGGGCACACCTCTACATAAAGTATATTATTACCTTTTAAAAATGTTCATTTCCTTTCCAGCATATTATGATGATGTTATAGAGATCTGACTAATACAAATTTTATACTTTTTATTTAGAAACAAAGAAATTGATTTTATACTTGCAAAACTAAATGTATACTTAGCTATTATGGTTAGAAAGTCTACACTGTGTATAAGTAATCATTTATTGTTTAAATACAGAAGAGACTGTAACAAAATTCTGTCAAGAGCCATCACACTCATTAACCTGCAAGCTAATTAGCCTCCTCCTGCCTGATTGCTGACAAGTTCTTCAATCTGAGCCCTTTGCTGTTGTGTCAGCAGAGAAGCACAGAGTGAGGTAGAGGAGGTCTCCATTAGATGTTTGTGAACAAAGTCTCTGCATTAAAGGTTTGTTTTTTACACTCTAACAAATGTTAAAGTGTTCATATTCCCAGCTATAATTAAATTGGCAACTCTTAATTACTGTAATTAGTGTATTAACTGTTTCCTTTCCTGTTCATCTATAATTGATTTTGAGAAATTACATGTAATTTAATATGATTTCAAAATTTAATGATTGTTTAAAGGGTTCCAGCAGTTAAATGCATATCTAGATACTATTCGAGTTTTGAAATAATATGCATAACGAAATCACTTAAATGCAGAATTTTGTCAAAACCAGTACATATGGGCTTTATATTCATGTCTTTTATTTATTTTTTTTCTGTGCTGTCATGGCATACATTCTCCATTTGAATTTTTTTCTTGTTAGGCTAATGTTTTTTAACTAGGTTGCAAATTAGCACTGGAGTGATAGAACATTGTGCAAATGCATCTTAAAATATGAATTCATTAATTTGTGGAAGACTAATTCATTTAGAATAACTTCTTGAGGGCAAAAAAAATTTGTGAGATAGTTTGCTTATTACACCATCCAATCAGATTCGAGACCTTATTGAGAGTACCAGAAAAGTAGAATACATTTTAGATTGGCAAAGTATAATTGATGAAACCATTTCTGTATTCTCAGGATTATCACTATTATCTCTTCCTGGAAAATATCACTTATGATTTTGGTTTAAAATATTTGAATATATTTAAATTAGTTGGAAATTTTAACTATTCTAAAATGACACATATACCAGCAAAATGTATTCATGTCTTAAGAAAACTACATAATGAAATTTATTGTACTTCAAGTTATGAAGGAAAATGGCTATTTGAGTATATTGATTTAAAAGTGCTGTGTTATAGTAAGAAACAGCATCAGAGCTATGGGGGCTCTCCCTAGAAGTGCATATTTACTCTGTATTGGACATGCCAGAATTATTTCATAACATCCTATGAAAGTCTTTAAGTTTTTTTTTTTCTCTTTAAGTTTTATCAGTATGTACTTACCACCAGCCAGCCCTGATTAAAGATTGAGTATTTTAAGTGAAATTTCAAATATACTCAATTCATTTAGGGATTCTTACAATAATTAAGATGTTATTGTGACATTTCAACTATGATTCCTTGGTTGATGGCAACCATTTTATGAAGAACTATCCAACATACTACAAAATACATGGCTTATCAGATATGGTCTTTTGAATACAGGGCCCTATACATTAGAACTCTTTCCTTGAACCTCAAGTCAGCTGTAAATAAGAGTGACAGAATAGATTATGAGTTTCCTACATTACTTCTTTGGGTCTGTGATCTATTAGCCAGAAAAGACACATCTGGGCTTGTGAAGCAGTTGTTTTCACATTTAGAATATAGTCTTATCAGTTGGGAGTTGTTCTTGCCAGTAAGGACAGTTCTCAACCACCATTCCTCACCTCTCCACTTTCTTCAGTGCAGTCTGATTCTGAGAGAAGAGCAAATTTTTCCCAGAAATTGTCCCAATCTACTTTGGAATTTCAACTTAAGTTTCAGGGAAGTTAGTGTTACATTGATTCAAATTTGTTTTAGAGAATAAATTAAATAAGTTTAAATACTTTCTGAATTTTAGGGCCATTTCAGAATCATCAGGGAACTTATTACAGTTCCTGGTCATAATAACAAAGAATCCTAATTAAATTCTGAACTTGTTGAGGAGCCTCTGGAGTATCTAGAGTCCTCCTGTTTCATAGGTGAGGGAGTTAGACTGAGGGAGGTGTAATTTGCTCAAGGCCATGCCATAAAATAGTATAGTTCAGCAGGTTCCAGATGAGGATCCAATCCTTGGATCCCTAATCCAGTGCTCTAGGGAGAAAGAGAGGGAAAAAGAGACCATGGTCAAGAGCTAGGAAAATGAAGATAGGGGAATAGTACACAAACCCTATAGCTGCAATGCAGCTGACAGTGTCTACAACATTTTGGTTAGCACTTAGAGAATTTCAGTGCCTTAGTTGCCAGACGTAACACTAGACCCTCCACTCTATAGTTCCTATAATGTTAGGAGTAAAGCAAGGAGACTTTATTTTAAAAGGGAAAAGAAAAATTCGTATGAAAATAATTTATTTGAACTTAGATACATCATCCTAAATGACAAATATAATATTTTATATTAAATGTATTTGTATATGTGTTTGTTTAGAAGTAATTGGGGACTTAGGGGCTTTATCTTCTGTAAAATTTCGGTGCTATTAGTTTGGCAGCTCTGTGTATGTAACTACTGAAGAGTAAAACTCACAAAAAATATTTTCTTGATATTAGCTTTCATTTATAAACCAAAATAATTCTGAATGTTTATAGTAATGGGAGATAACCCAAGGCAAATTTAATTTTAGATTGGGCTTTTGCTTAATGTATTATTCATAGTATTGTACCATCAGTTAAGCGTATCTCTGACAATAACTTCAAACTTAACTTTAATAGTAACATCCACCCTAATTTGAATGAGTCAGATAGTGACCTGACATGATTTATTTTGCCCTCTTATTATAGATAATTTTTTAATAATGGTGGGGTAGAATTATTTGGTATGCTTTTCTCATCCCCCTTCCCCCTGCCTTCTTTTTTTTTTTTTTTAACACTTCACTGTTTTTGCTGCATGACCTGGTTTTGTATCTTTCTGATTCTCTGTTCATCTAATTAGTATGTTCTAAAAAGACCTGGACCACTTATTGTAGAGAGATGTAGCCTGTGGGTATTTAATAAGGAGCTTTCAGTGCTACATTTGCATCTTTTGCTTGGGGTCTGAATAGTGAATTACCTTTAAGATCATTAGAAGCACTGCTGTATTGTTAAAATCAGGCTGCAATATTCTAATGACAGTTTAAAACTTGAGGCTTCCTATATCACCCAGGTGACCCCAGTATAATTGTGTGTAGTAGAGATGACCCCAAGATAAACTGCTGACGATTTAGCTGGTCCATGGTGTAGCATCTACAGCCAGGTGGCTTTACACCCAAACAGAACACAGAGAGATGTAGTAAAAGCAAATGAGTTTTAACCTCGTGATACTACTTATATCATAATTCTGATTCTCTAAATATGACATGATACCTTTCAAAAAGAGATGCACCCACCAAGCAGTGTGCTGGCTGTAGAATGAGTTTTGTCAGATAACAGTTTTTCCAGTGTAGTATACTTGGAAACCAAAAAGCTTAAAGGAGGGGGAGGACAATTGTGCTTTCAGGTTCTTCCCATAGGCCAGGAACTTCTTTTTCCTAACCAGATAGAAGAAAACTATTAGTACTAGAGATTTACATAGTTTTATAAGGTTATTTGACACTATTACAAGAGTATAGAATTTTAAAGCTGAAAAGAAACTTAATTTGGTACACCTTTTTTTTTTTTTTTTTTTGGTGGGGAATTGTTATATCCACTAATTTTCTAATCTCAAATTGATATGATTTTTACCTGCTATATACCATTAGTAATGCCAGGGAGCTCAAAGGTAACAAAAGTGATTTAAATAGAGTGATAAATTTCATATTTTTAAATAACTGCTTTTTATTTCGAGAATTTGTAGATTTATCATGGCATTTAACTGTGTATCCTAGTTTCTTGAATACTTATGAAAACTAAATGAATGTAGACTTTTTAGTAGGTAACATGTTGACTGATTTAAAATTTAACAGTGTACTTGAAAATTGCATTTCTGAAATAGCTATTTCTTTAAGGAGTCTTGAGTTCTAAGACTTAGTTGTGATTAGTAATTTTTACTGAACAGCTATGTGTTTGGTACAATACTGCGTATCCATAATAGTAGGTACTTAACAGAGGTTTGTTAAATGAAAGCATGAATAAAAGGAAGAATGAACTGAAAAGAATTATAAAGGAAATAATCTGTGCCTGATACATAGATATTCTGGCAGTTAGCTGAACCAACTACATGTTGTCCCAATAATCTCACTTCCAATAATAATTGACTCTGCCTAATAGACTCTCAGGAATGTGTTTATCTTGGCTATCTCATTCTTTTGTATTGTTTTCTACTCAGTAGTTCTCCAAATCAACTGAAAAGTAGTGACCCAATCTGACAGAACCCTTGTTTATACCATGATATCTGTCTCATCTTTGCCTTTCTTTTAATTGTGTCACTTTCATTGTTAGAGAAACCCAAGTCTGTTTCTTAAAAAAGCTGCTTAATTTATCTTTCCTATTTATTGTGGAAATAAAACAGAATTTGAACATTTTTTTAAATAAATGATTATTTCTTATATGGAGAGAGGCTAATAGTGAGGCAAATGTTAGAGATTATTACTGAAAGGACCTGAAAGCTGAAAAATAAAATCAGACTGAATTCTTAATGAAAACTGGACCTAGTGTGCATGCATATTTGAAAACATTATGTAAGGTTTAACATGTTTATGGTTAGAGCACTGACCAGTGATACTCTGTTAAGTAATCTTGCACAATTTTCTTTCCCAAAAAGAATTTGTTGTACTGGCATCATTGTTTCCTTTGGGATCCTAGACAATGACTCTGAAGTCTGATTCATTAATATTGGTTGTCTTCAGCAGAGAGTATCCAGATTTGACCTGCCAGGTATTAAATTTTTAATGTATTACTAGTTCTTTCACACAGTAAGGCTTGTCTTTGTTCTTTGTATTTTTGTACCAGTACAGCTTGAATTAGATACAGACTTAATTTGTAGTATCACTAAATATGCCTCATTTAAAACTCACAACACATATATAAAAATGTTTATTGATGAAAATATTTCAACTTGAATAGCAACCCTTTTAATATTTGAAAGTATGCATTTCAAATTTATTTTGAAAAGTGCCAGGGGTGCTATGTGCTATGTACAATAAGTTAATTATTATGCTATTAACATTGATGATGTTGAATGTGTATTAGTTAATGTGTTAATGACGTGTTAATTACTGTACATGTTGTGAAGACCCTTCAGGCTTGTTCTTTGATGCAACATGTCAACTTGAACCAGACCAAGTAATCTGCAAAGCAGACTGTAGCTCTTAAAAATAACACTTGTAAACATAAATTATAAATTAAATTATGCTTTTTATTATTCTTTTTCTTTCTAGTAGAATGAATAGGTAATTCTTCTGCTATCTGCACCTGTTAGAACCTAATACTGTCAGACTCTTGTTTTCCCCAAGAGGAATGGAAGAGATTTGTTATGCAATAATTTCCGCTTTGTTTATGCTCTGGCATTTAGTGTATATTTTATATAGATTCATGTGTTTTGCAACATGAAAGATCTTTCTTTTTTTGTTTACTAGATTGATTTAAGATAAAAGGCACATCAGTTTTTGTGTAAGCAGGTTAAAAGTAGCTTTGTTGGATTGCCATCATGGAGTTGATATTAAACCATCTATGTTTACTTTTGATGCAGTTTGGCTCTTTAAGATTTTTGGCCAAATAGTCAAAATCTCAAAAGATCAGCCATTAAAAAAAATAAAAACAAATGAGAAAACAAAAACAAACAAAAAACTGGATGGTAATTCTAAATAATTTTAGAGAGGCAAGAATTTCTACTTAAGAGCAAGGAACAATTGGAATAATTGATTTTTTTTTTTTTTGGCGGTACTGGAGCTTGAACTCAGGGCCTTGCTCTTACTAGGCAGGTGTACATTGATTTGTTTTTTTTCCATACATACATTTTAACACTTTGAAAATTCCACATATTTGAAGTTTGTTATTGTAACTTTCAAATTCATAGTTGCTCATTTCTTCCCAGTTGTTACCATTTTTGGAAGAATATATTAAAATTATAGAATTCAGTGTCATCCATACAATGGTATTTCTTAGTTTTATCATCTTAAAATTGTTTTGATTTTAAACCAGAATTCACTACTTTACTAAGGGTCCTACTGTGTGAACTTTTTAAAATGATCTAGAAACAACTTTTCTTTTTCCAAGTACTGAGTATTGAACCCAGGGCTTCACATGCTAGGCAAGCAATCTACCACTCAAGCCACATTCCTTTTGTTTGTATTTTGTTTTTGAGATAGGGTTTTGCTAACTTTGCCATGGCCTGCCTATCTCAAACTTGGGAGCCTCCTAATTGTACTTCTTGAGTTGCTGGAATTACATCCATGCCTGGCTTAGAACCATTTCTTAAAAATACAAAAATAAACTGGGTGTTGGTGGCTCACACCTGTAATCCTAGCTACTCAGGAGGCAGAGATCAGGAAGATCATGGTTTGAAGCTAGCCCAGGGAAATAGTTTACAAGACCCTATCTTGAAAAACCCTTCACAAAAATAGGGCTGGTGCAGTGGCTCAAAGTGAAGGCTCTGAGTTGAAGCCCCAGTACTACAAAAACAAAAAAAACCAAAAAAAGTGAATGTTTCTATCTCTTAGTTTCTGGCAGCATAATATGTACAAGAGGTAGTAAAGGGTTTGGACTGGACTGTACAGGATCACATCCCTGCCTTTTTGCCTTCTAGTTCATCATACCTCAGTTTCATGATAACTCCAGTAGGCATAGTAATAGTACCTACCTTTAGGAATGTTGGGGGATTACATGGGTTAATACAGGCTTATCTTTGAGCCGTGTCTACCATATAGAAAGCTCTCAATAAATATGAAGTCTTATTATTAACCAGCCTTTAATATTATATTAAAAATTACTTGGAAACATTTAATTTCCATGAGCTCTTTGAATTCCTTAGGACTTTTTATGAATGTGAGTTTTTGTTTTTCAGGCATTATAGTCCCGAACCTCATCACAGAAAAACATCTTATTTTTAAAGATGATTTTATTATTCCAGTGTTGTTTACGTCCATCCACCTGGAATAATCCCAGGCTTTTCCATTCATCTAACCTTGCTTGGTTTCCTACAACACAGCACTTACTGGAGATTTGTGTTAGTATGAGAGGATATTTTGACCCAGGACTTCGGTGTCTTTTGCAAATACGTGTGTATCTATTGTTTACAGCCCTGATGTCTTCTGTAATACCCTATGCAAAGGGGTTCTAATAAATCTTACGCTCAGCATGCACATTGTTTGTTTTAGCTGCCTTCCACTTCATGCTTCCTCCTTTAAGAGCCAGCCATTACGAAAGGTTAGATTCACAGTTAGCAGGCTTTAGCTCTCCCTTTTGAATCAGGGAGGTTGCCGTTTTATTGCTCTCAGACTTACACTTCAGTGATGAGAGTAAACTAGCATCAGATTAAAGGTCAGCAAATCCCATCAAAGAGAGGAATATTAGGGGCAGAGATAGTTGGAGAGGCAGCACACCACTGGGTATTGACAGGGTGATTCCAGGGTATCAGTCAGCAGAATTATAGCTGCCCAGAGAGTCAGTACAGCTTTAATGAGCCTGTGTGAAGAGGAAGAGGGTGGATTTATGTAGTTCCTCATAATTTTCTGTAGAGACTGTTATTGCAGACGTTCTGTGGAGTGTTCTGGTCTTTCATTTAATTCAAAGGTCCTGGAGTTTATCCATCCTCTAAATTCTTTTTTGTTAGCTCAAATCAAAGATGACATTTCCATGGTTTACCACCTAAAAGACCCAGTTCAAAATCAGGTTTCTTTAGGCAATTTTGAAATCTGTGTATTGTTAATATAAATCTACAGTCATATTTATATTAATGACATATTTCCTCTTCAGAGAAGTGGTTGAAATAATGAACTTTTTTTCATAACCAGTCAACAAGGGTAGGTGTACATTAACTAAGCATTGCCTTCTGAGTAACTGGGGAAAAAAACTAATTATAATTATGTTGTGGTGTTTTTTGGAAGTATCTTACTGTATGTTCTTCTTAAATTGACTTTCCTAATTAATTATTTATATGCCTGTTTGTGTATGTCTTTATCTTACCTTTTATGCCCCCAGTACCCTCCTAACAGAAAAAAAAAGATTTATCCCTTTAGGAGGGAAATGTTTTAAATTGTTCTAATGAGTAGTCTGCATTTAATTGCCATTTATTTTCAGTTCTACCTTGATTTTGATATGTGTCTGATAGTGAATTTCACTCATTAATTTCTTATCAGAGGGTGATTAAATCCTTATCATTTCAAGATCTAGAGTATGCTTTGAGAATTCAAGCGTTTATAAAAAATATCTTTGTTTTCTTGTTATTTAGTTTTTAAGTGAAGTGTTTACTTACTGGTCACTAGAAAATAGTTGGTGAAAAATTCACTAGTCTTTTATTAGTCAAGCCAGCCACTTTTTTGTAATTTGCATTCAAAAATATACTATTTTGAATATCCTATTTCTAAGGAAATAAAGTAGGGTTTTTTTTTTTTTTTGCATTATTAACATACAGGTCTTGGTGTGATTTGTTGCTTGGAAGATACTTTTAAACTTCTTTGCCATTGTCCCTTGCTTGCTATGTGTGTGGTCGGGCTTTTCAGACACATACATGGTTTTGAAATGGAAGAGAGTGATGGATGTGATGCTACTGTGAGAAGCACAAAACACCCATTGTGAAGCTCACCATTGAGTGGAACATCTACAGATTTACAGCAAGATGTAAACTCCTTAAGAGAGATGCAGACAGATGAATGTTACATAAAAATATAGAAGCCATTTTCAGTCATTAATTAGATGCTGTATTTATATTAAAGAGCCAGCACGCTTTAAAATAAAATCATGTGCAAAGTCTAGTAAAGTTCATGTTTCTGTAATCATGCTCTGCTTCACAAAGCCTTTTCAATAAAACTGAGTCTGTGTCCTGTATAATAATACAGATAAAACTTTATGCTGTGCTGTTACATTGGAATGTACTGGGAATGTCAATGACCCACATGCCGTATTTACTAGCATGCTATGTGAGTAGTGCCTGTGTATCAAGATAATTTGGCATTCCAAAAACAATAAAGTGGGCATTCCTTCCTGCAGAAAGAAAAAAGGAATCAGTAAATATCTGGTATTTATAATGAAGTCAAGTGACCATAATTTATATATTCATTTTTGAGAAAAGGAGAAGATGGCTGTAGCAAAAGAAATGAATACAAAGATAAGCATGAGATTAATTATCTGATAGGGCAGGAGTCTTACTGCCATGAGGGACATGTGAATGACATTTTCTCATCACCTTCAGGTTATTTTTAAATTCAACTGCGGTCTAGTTTTTTCATTTGAGGAAAAATTGTGAATGAAAAAAAGACCATTTCTCTCCAATAATAATTTCAGACTAAAATTTTTGTATAATGTATAAATATGCAGGCTTTCTACAAATAATATTCATTTCACCTGTGAAATAGCTGATTAAAGATTTCCAAAATACTAATCAAGAGGATGTGCAACCTTGGTCTGGTTTTAACTAATCTTAACACTATGTAGCCAGTTCTAACATCTTAATGAGGACATTTGGAGGAAGAGAAGAGTCCTTGTTTCAGAACAAATCACCAGCACCATTTACTTTCTTTGTGCTTTCTCATACATGGCCATTCTCTAGCTTTTTGTGCTTATTTTAAGGGGGTGACCAGAGCTCACAGATAATGAGCAACTCTCATAAGTGTTTCATCATCAGCACACATTATGGTGCCATTCCACTACTAGAAATGATAGGAGAGTAAAACTCAGGTTATAAAAATTAAGACAGCAAGAAGCAATAGAACTATATGCTATTAAAATATGTTGCAAAACAGTGGCAACACAATCAATGGTAAAGAAACTTAATATAAAAAATACCAGCATTTAAAAAAATCAAATTTGATATGCCATGGAATAAACACTATCAGAAATCAGACAAAAGTTAAAATTATAAGACAGCATTATTTCAGATTCCACATCGTTTATGTTCATGAGCTGGCTTCTGGTAATGTTTCATTCTTTTATATATGATACTAAGCAACTAGTTCTTTGACTTGGAGAAATGTATTATTTTAATAAAAGCAAACTTTTATCTGTATGAGTTAAAGTGACCACCACTATTATTTATTAAAGCGATTATTATGTGCCAGGTCCTTTATTAGAGGTTAATGTAGAGGGTTTATGTATTTTGTGTCACTTAAACTTCATA
Source organism: Castor canadensis (assembly GCF_047511655.1). NCBI lineage: Eukaryota > Metazoa > Chordata > Mammalia > Rodentia > Castoridae > Castor > Castor canadensis. Next base: position 9,743,897 of record NC_133398.1, on the reverse strand, counting down.
ATGATTCCTTGAGTCCATGGTATCCCGATTTACAGAGAATGAACCAGAGGACTTCCTATGGTCACATAGCTAATAAATGATAGGAAGAATTTGAATCTTGATTATTCTGACTCCAAAGATACATTCTCCAGTACTGTAGTTTGTTTCTGTTATAGTAGAATATGAATCTGAAAATCCAATATCAGAGACTATTTCTCTGTATATTTGTGGTGCAGTGGAATCCTTGATTTTAGAAAGCGAGACCTGCGTTTGGATTGTTGTTTTCACATATTCCAGTCTTGTGATCTTGGGCTCTTAAGTCACTTAACCTCTTTGAGGTATGGTTTCCTTACCTATAAATGAGGCTAATGGCACCTGATCAATACGGTTATTTAAAAATCAAGAGAGAGAAAGCAATAGAATATATAGTTGTTGGTTGGTATGTAGTGTGTGTGCTCAATACATGTTTAAATTTGAACATGGAGAATTTTTAGACTAAGTAAGAGTGAAATCCAGGTACCAATAGTGTTGGGTAATCATTAACAACTGCAAAGTAAAAAGTTAAAGCCACTCACATGAGACATTTGTTTTCAACAGAAACATCTTGTATGGGGAACTTGGTCTGGGAGGAACTTATCAAAGTCTAGAAGATTCGGTCTTCCACACAATAGAGCAATGGGGGAAGCAGCTGTTTGGCGCTGTACACAGGATGATGGCCTAGGTGTGAGAGGGAGCAATACTGCAGTGTAATGTTATCCCGTTCACAGCATGGCAGTGATCTTAACTGACAAGACAGGGAATGAATGTGCCATGGTGATCTCTTTCTGCAGGGAGAAAAGGCAAGGGAGCAGAATGTGGGAAAGGGAGCTTGCAATACAAGCTCACGTGAACGGATGCTGCAAAGTCCTAGAAAAGAACGAAATGGTTTTGAGTGAAGTCCAAATGTAGGCCTCTAGCGTTTTCTGGTCAGGAGACCCCAGGTATGTGATAAATTTAAAAGGATATCATTCACACATTAGCTCACTGGATCACTGGTAACCACAGAGACTTGTGGGTATTAAAGCAAGCCAGTGTTATTATAATTCTCTCTCCACTTAGCTTTTGAAGTGCTTTGTTTTCCTTTTAAATAGTGTTGCTTTTTCCCCCTTTAAAATTTAGTTGTCATATTTACCAATCTTAAAAATCTCCTCTATACAGCATTTTCTTTGACCATCTCTCCTTTTAGGTAAAAAGAAAATGGCCCTTTCCTTTTTCCCCTGCCACTTGTAATAATTTTCTGTAAGAGCAAAGCACAGGTAACCCTTGGTGCTAATATACATGAGAAACATGACCCTTTTTTTCCTTCATCCTTTTTTCACTGTCTCATGCAAGCACAGCATACTTCATATCTTGCCCTAGCCCTGTTCTCTTGTGTAGCT